>NC_063066.1:13495435-13498295 GCF_018812025.1 Megalobrama amblycephala | reverse complement strand
AATAAAATAACATGACTAATCTAACTCACCTTGTTACGCCATGGCCATTGTGCATCACCATAGTTATATTCAATTTCACTTCCTATTTCAATTCTTTTCACGGCAAATAGACATAAATGTGGCCTGTTATTTACTATGATTTTTTTCATAGAGCAGTTGGGAGATTTGTGATTGTCATTACACAGTCTTCCAAGGGATCCATCTTCTTTGGATGCATCAATACTAAAAAGGTATATAAAAAAAAAAAAAAAAAAACTTTGAAAGATCGTTTAAAGAAAACCCTTTAAACATTGAACTACAATATTATGTGCACAAATGTTACACATTTGCACATACATACATGTAAGAGTCATTTAAATTACACAACAAATATAACTGTATGACATAAAAAGCAGAAAGTCCCAAAAAGTGCTTCTCATCCCCCGTAGTGAAAGATTTTATTGTTGATAATATGTCAGTGTATTGTTCTATATGCTTTGAGACAAACCATGTTCAAATTCAGTCAATACCATTGCTGAGTATTTTAAGTTAAGACTGCAGAGTACCACAGAACAGGCAGAAAAACAGGCAGTACAGGGGGACTTCAAGACGTATCATCAGAGTTAACTGCTGATGTCCAGATTAGTCCTGCTTTTGCTCATTCAAAAGAGTGTTGCATGTCTTTGTTAGAATTTCACAGATCTTTCAAAACATGTATCTTGACATACTCACCACCAGTGACGTTGCTGCCATTCAAAATCAAACAGAAATGTGCTCTGTAACTCTGTGTAGTTTCTGGCCTGGCATTCCTCTGCTGTGATGAGTTCCCCCCTATATTCTAAGACAAAAGCTCCCGGTTCAACAGGCTGGGTAGAAAACACTCCTCTACCTATAAGAATATATCATTAGAAATACATTTAATTGGAAGAAAAAGTTGTTGTCTTAACACTTTACATAAAAATAACCCACAGATTGTCAATTTCATGTAATATAACCATACTAAAGTAATGCTAAAGCTTACTGCCTTTATAATCAAGGAGTTAAAGCTAGGAATTCAGAGTAATAACACAATGTGGCCACTTTCATAAATCTTTTGAAAAATAAATTAAAAACTATACTAAACTAAAAACTAAACCATTTCCCCAAATACAAATCATACATAATTATGTAAGTGCATGCTAATGACATGTACTGATAAATGCACATGTAATATACCTTTGTTTCTATCAATAAATCGTTCCACAAACTCTGGCTTGTCACTTGAAGACAAAATATAAGACCTTGCTTCGTCTGCAGGCCGTATCCTCTTACATCTTCTGGACATTATGGCTATGTTAAAAAAGTAAAAATACACAGACACACCCACAGTGAAAAAACAGCATTAATTTAGCATAAGAGAAAAAAAACTCAAGCAATTTCAAGTAATATTCATTGGTTTAAGATCTAAGTGGAGTTGTCACTGGCATTAATGTACAAACAAGGAACAATACATATATTACAGCATTTGTTAATCTTTGTTAATGTTAATTAAAGTATAGTCGTTCATTAGGTCATGGTAATTCACAGAACATAATGTTAACAAGCACAACTTTTGATTTAATATTAGTTCATGTTAACTTACTTAACAAATGTTAACCAATGACGCTTAATGTTAACTAAATAAATTTTACCAAGAAAACGTAGTCAAATTATCAACTGCAATTAAAAAAAAAATGCTTCTTTCTTATTCTGTCATCACCATTATCAGCTAACGATTAGCAGATTAGCAGCTAGCGATCTGAATAAAATAGCACATTATTAACCATCAATTTGATGCGTAACGAAATGGAGAAACGAACTACCTCATGTTACGAAGTCAAATACTATAAACCTACCAGTTATTCACATGAAGACATTACGTTACTTCGGTTGGACAGCGTTAAACCTTGTGAAAATGCAGTAAATGTGATGTGTCCCTCTTTCCACGGGCTATTAGCCACCAGCGATCTAATTAAAAAAGTAACGTCACTTCATTAAACATCATACTGGGTAGGAACTGACACGAAACTAAATCAAATGTACAGTCAAAAAGTATATAATAAATATATATATATATACAATATAAACCCACCTGTTGCTCACACGAAGACGTTCTTCCGTTTGTACAGTGTTAACCCGCGTGGAACTTCCGGTTGAAATGCCGTAAAACAGCCCATTTAAATGGCCCCTCCCTTTCCGTGGGCTATTAGCAATTAGCCGTGTGATTAAAATGGTATTTCATTAAGCATCATTCTGTCGATATGGGTAGGAATTGAACTAAATCAAATGCACAGTCAAATAATATAAACATAAGTTACCTGTTGAGTTTCTTCAGTTGGTACAGAGTCCAAACATGTTGAATTATAGATTTTACAAAAGGAATTAACACTGTTTATGACTAAAACTAATCAGCTCCTCCCTTCCGTGAGCTAAAACGACACACACTTCCGGTAGTGTGTATCTGCTGCAATACCCCACTCTCAGATATGGGGGCGATAGAGAGCAAAAAGTGTGTAACACACGTAACCATACTTTGTCACTTTGTGGGGTAAGTGAAAAAAAAGCATGAGGCATATCAGGACAGGCTACTGAGGCAGTTTAAATGAAAAACGGTGTGGGGCCCACTATTTTGGGCCCCACAAGGCTGTTGGACCCCATACTGTTGGTGTGCTCCAGGTCACCGGGCCCAACAAAGTAATAAATACAAGTACACACACACACACACACACACACACACACACACACACACACACACACACACTATTAATGGAGAGTGCTATACTGTAAATGGTGGCTTAGCCCATAGCTGGGAATTTGTAAATGTGCAAATCTATTTTTCGATAACAATTAGAATTGCATAGCT
>NC_063066.1:13407935-13490435 GCF_018812025.1 Megalobrama amblycephala | reverse complement strand
ATAATTATTCTTGGCCTAAAGCTATAGCCTCAATTAAATTCACTGCAAATGTCTTCTGAAAGTAAGATGGAACAAAATAAAAGGGGGTGGGGAAAAGATGGATGACTAACTTGATAGTAGATGTTTGATATAAATCGTGTGAATAGTTTTAATTCCTCTAAGTGCTGTGGAGATGATCTGAGATGCTCAAGGAATGGGGCAAATGTTTTGAGAATCCTAGACACAGAAGACATTCAAGAAATCCAACTTCACTGACCAGGATTTAATGGTAACACATTAATTAAAGCGACAGTTCACTCAAAAGTTCTGTCAGCATTTATTCACTCTAATTTTGTTCAAATCCTGTATGTATCAAATACCAAATGATATGTTTAGCAGAATGTTCAAGCTGCTGTTCTTCATACAATGAAAGTGAACCCTAATGCTGTTGCTCCAAAAATACACATCATAAAATTAGTTCAAACAACTACATTTAGTCTTTTAAAGTCACTAAAGTGTTAAACTACAAACATAGCAGATGTGAGAGATCAATGTTTAAGTAGACAGGTTTAGATAAAGGGATTTGAGTGATTAATAATCAGTATCTAACCTGACGAAAAGATGTTTATTCAGTGTTAGCCACATTATATTTCATCTGCAACAGTATTGTAAACTTTTATAAAGATACGTTTGGTCATTAACTTTTAAATGCATCATATGCATACACAAGGAGAGTTTTCCGCATGAAAGACCCACGTCTCAACGTGCTACTACATTTCTCTCCAATATGTTAGGAAATTAGATTAAATTTAAAGTGGAGGATTTTAACTGTGACGAGATGATTAACGGCAGTTTAAATGGTGACTAAGCGACAGAGTGGTCCATTAAAGTCACAATTATCACAAATGTCCCAAAGCTTTCCTACTATTCTGCTACACACTCAAAAAGTATGTACTTTTTCTTCACAAAAACAGTACATACTTTTAGGGCAATGTATAAGTAGGCGAACAGAGATGCAGCATAAATAAATGACTTGAATTATTTGTTACAATCATTTATTACCTTAACGTGCATAACACGCTTGAACAGATGCTGCGTTCACGCCATGTTGTAATTACAGAAAATAAAGCTCTTGCGGTACTTTAACGTCATACACTGATCGGTCTGCACAGCGTCGAACACACCTTAAATCTGCAGTGGTCAGATGGTACAGCGGCTCTTAGAAAATTATGTTTACATGTTGTAATTAAAAGTTCTACAAGCACGTGACATGACGACATGACGCAAATGCACCTAGACCTCATTGGTTCTCACACATTTGAGCTTCTTTTCCTTTTAAAGGGAGTTGGCAAACACACTTGAAGGTGTATACCACCACCTACTGCATGACAGCTGATGTAAAATAATGGATTGGGTTAGGATAGCCGATGCCAATCAGTAAAAAAAAAAAAAAAAAAAAAAAAAGCTTAAATCAGCTCTGATACCGATCCTTAATTATTATTATTATTATTATTATTTACAGATCTCTGAAACCGGATCTGATCAGAAATAAATAGAGAGATTTTTGAAGCATCATAAAAACCTCCCTGACCAAGCTGTTTTATTTTGTCACATGATAAAGAGTTTTGTGTTTTGGGAAAATGGGTTTAGGGAGGAGAAGAATAGATTCAAGAGAAAAAGAAAGGGAGCAAAAGAGAACAACTAATTAAGCTGTGACACTAATATAGTTTAGTACAAGGAGGATTAGTTTCAGATGAGGCATTATGTGACAAGTAAACTAATGCTAAAGGACAAAGCGAGAAAAAAAAACATCTTCCATACTGCCAATAAAAACCACCCATAGACAATTACCAGCGTCTGTAACAAAAGCTCTACCACTGTGGTCCAGGCTTCTGAATCAGCTCTTCAGAATGTGAAAATGCGCTTATTAAATGATAGACTGTTGCTGCCATGATCAACAGAAAATAAGAATATTCATCATAATAAAATGTGAATTAATTAAATTGTTTACCAACTTATTTCCATTTATGATAATAGCGCAGTCCATGAAAAGAGCACTGATAAACCAATGCTATCTCACGACCAATTTGTACGTATTTTACGAGGTGGCTAATTCATACGAATTCGTACGATTTGTCTAAAAGATTTGTCTAAACCCCAGTGACGGATAGGTTTAGGGGCGGGGTTTTTGGTAGGTCATTCGTATAAATTCATACAAATTTGTCAACTCATAAAATACTTACAATTTAGCAAAAACGTATGAATTTGTACGAGTGAGGTCATATGAATTCATACGAATTAGCCACCTCGTATAATACGTACGAATTGCCGTGAGATCGGGTTGGATAAACAGTGTTTACTTTTAAATTGACAACAAAATATCTGAGTTACTTTTTCAAAAATGTAATGCAAGTTACTTTGTTTTTCCATGTATTGAATGACAGCTCTCCTTTCTCCATGTTGAGAGAAATCAGAAGTGCAGAGGCATTGTGTGCTCTGTGTAAACATGATGGTTATTCTAGACTATTTCTAGACTAAATGTGAGCATAAATTTACTCATTTACTTCTCCTAGGTCCTATTTTTCTTTTCCAAAATAGCAGCACAGCTGAAAGGCTCGTTTGTTTGAGCTGCGGCCTCTACTGTACAGGCGAGAATTTGCATTTCCTTCAGCCTGAGGCTTATTCATTTCACTTTTGGTGTGAAAGGGCCTTTACATTTGCCAAAAATAGAACTTTTTTGTTGTTATAAAAACAAACAAACAGCCCAGCCCAGATGAGAAAAAGTAACGGAAAAAAAATGCAACGCATTACTTTCCACAAAAAGTAACTAAGTAATGCAATTAGTTACTTTTTTAGGGATTAACACAATATTGTAATGCATTACTTTTAAAAGAAACTTTCCCCAACACTGCTGATAACACAAATGCATGTTTTTGCTGAAAATGACTTACATTTGACTTGGTTGCAGAGCTATTTCAGCTCACATAGGGCCTAGTTAAACATGATTGTGGCTGGTTAGAAAACAAGACATGCTGTTTAGTAAATACGCCCAAGTGAGTTAAACCAAGAGGTCAAAGCATTACCGTGAAATTACAGAGATGGCTACTTGTCATCTATGGACATTTAATTTCAATAGTACTGGGGGATTCGGTTAATGCCAAGGCCAGAGACAAATCTGCACTGTGCGGCTTCATCAAATGTAAACTGCTGCCCTGCCATTATTGCACAGGGTTTCAGCTCAGCCTGTCATCCACTACCTGTTATTCTCTCAGAAGGGTAAGAGGACATGGGGTGAAAAAAGCAGTACTTCATGGCTGTGTAATCACTTCAGGAAGGCATGCAATTTGTGTGGCCAGCGGTCCACTCCAAGTTAAATATAAATATATAAAACAGCATGACTGCACCTGTTGTGACTGGTAACTGGTCCCTTTTTTTTCCTGGAAATTATCACTATCCATTCTGCTTTCAAAACATTTGCAATGTGTGACTCCTAGATTCGTTGCTGTTTTGTATGGGTTCATTTTAGATATTGAGCTCAAAACATATAATTTGTGTGTCCTCTCTTGGTCCATTCAGAGGATTTACAGGATTTCATGATTGCAGACACAATTTCAAATGCCTTCGAGCTGCCTATATTTTTCAATGAATGTCTCAAATTGAATATCACATTTTTTTTTGTCCTCTTGTTTTTCAACAACTTTCGCAAAAGCACCCCTATGCCTCGGGTCTCATGGACAGCTCATAGAAGCAATTATAGTCGACTCAATTTTCAACCAGTGATGCCCAAAGCAGAATCCTCACCCCATGTTTCTTTGGCTGTTGTGCGCCATGCACCACACTTTTCCCGCCATCTGTCCTCTTAACATTTTATGAGCTGCTCTGCAACTACAGTCACACCAGTTTTTACACAGAAAGACGGAGGGAGAGAGAAAAAGAGAGAGAGAGAGATCTATTATTCAGGTCTTTTACAATTCGTCCCAACGAGAATCCGTGTTTGGAACAATTGCCCTCCTCCCGTTTCCTCTGACAATTACGCTACAAAACCATTTGAATGTTTTATCTTCTTTAGTTTTCACTGGTTTATTCTTTCTCCTTCCTCCATGCAGCTGCTGTGGACGCCAGTTGGTCGGAAGACGGCGGTAATTAAGAGCCAATTACTCCACCTCTGGAGTCTTATTAACGACGTTGGTGAGCAAGCGAGGCGAGCAGCAGGGTGTAATCACTGGGGAGTGGTGACAGGATAATGCTATGACCAGAACCTCTCTTTATCATTGCCTGTGGATCTGACAGACCCATACAGTACAGAACTATCGCCGACATGGACTACTATAACCGATGAGCCTGTGGGGTGTCTCGCAGTTCTGGGTTGTAGAAATGCTTGGGTTGCAATCCACATGTTTAAACTCGTTTTATTAACAGAACGACATTTTTGGTATGAAAGATGTGGATATTAATTCTATACAAATATATCACAGTTGCAACATAATAAGCAAGATAGTCTGTAAACTTCAGCTCTCTCAATACAGACAGGGATAGCAGAGTGGGCTAGAGAGACTCTCCAGAGGAAAGGACATTCAAAGCCATTACAGACAATCTGATTGCTTTGCGAAAGAGGTGTCCAAAGACCAACAGAACGGAAATTAGGAAATAATGGAGGGGAATAATGAAAAACAATGAAAACTGGCAGCAAGTTGGGAAAAATGATAAGAAGAGGAAAGAAAAGAGGAGGGGTTTTGCTCATTGCACACCCTTTCACCTTTTAAAAAAGGTAAGAAAAAAAATCAGTTATATAAACGGGTTAGGAAAAATAATTCTTCTTGTTATTTTAGATTGCCTTCTAATGTTGGCTCATCTCGTTTCCTCTGCAAGTCTAATTTAAGATCCTATCTCCTGCTCACCTTGGTGTGATATCACATCAGAGTTCAGCCAGCATGGAATCTGAATACCAAATGGATAGGCTAGACCAGTTAGTTTGGTAATGCATAGAAGAGAGATCTCCCTTTCTTTCCAGCGCCGTCTTTTTTCCCCTCTCTTTCTCTTCTCTTCTGCCATGTTTTGTCAAAACTGCAATTGTGTACCTAAAGAAAAGCTTTAAAAAAACCACAACTATTTTTTGTTCTTACGGAAATATATAAGGAGCTTCTTTGAACTGACTGAAAAAATTTATTGAATTTGAGCCCAAAAAAAAAAAAAAAAAAAAAATGTACTCGGAGCTCCATTGTCACAATTAAAATGGATAGAAATAGAAATATTTAAATAAAATATTTATACTAGGCTGTCAAGCGATTCAATTTTTTTATCTAATTAATTACATGATGTGGTGATTAATTAATCTAATTAATCACAATTTAATTTCGCAATTTAATTTAATCGCGCATCAATTTTGGCTGAGAAATGACCCCCCAAAAGATAAATTGAAGTCATTATTGTGTAAAGCATCAAAAAGACATTACAAAAAGTAGATTCAGAAAGAAATATTTTATTCAATTCAACACAGAAATTTTGAACTTATGAACTTTTGGACCATGAGGTTGAGTAAATGGTGACTGAATTTTCATTTTTGGGTGAACTATACCTTTATTTTTATGTTTTTATTTTTTATTAATATGGAAATATGATTTAAAAAAAAATAAAATTAGACTCTAAATAAGAAACTAAAACTGCCTGTAGGTGGCGGTAAATGTCTTAATGTTTAAGTCCTTCATTCATTGATTCGATGTATTCAAATGGATGATTCATTCAGGAGTGAAGTAAATGGTTCTCTTCAGGCTTGTTGGACTTGAAGTGGCACTACACAAACCAATGACATATATGACATCAAAGTAGTAACAGGGTTTTTCCTGGCTCAAAATGAGGCAGAGGTGGTAAAATCCTTGGTCTGTCTAGGGGGGGTCGGGGGGCATGCCCCCCCGGAAGAAAATTTTGTACATTTTAAAGATAAATTCATTAATCTGTTGCACTTTAAGAGTTCAAAATAAAGAGCTCCAACCCATGTTCAGTGTGCAAACTGAACAAAGAACAAGTCTGTGCATTGACTTTCACCTGAATCAACTGTTAAAAATAAATCATCCACCCGCCAACCACCCGATGATACTCTCTGATTTAGATATCTGCACCTGTTCATCACATTACAATTATTCAAATTCTCAGTGTTAAGCATGATGATATGGACACATATCACACTGAAGTAGGCTGCTTATAAATTAACATTTATTTAAAATAAAAGTTGTTCTTTGGCTTAATTACATTTCCTTAATAGCCTAAACACAGGCTTTAATCCCTTCAAACTTAAATTGTCACTGTTTCATTGCATCATTGTTGTAATACACTCTTAATCAGAATAATTTATTTTAGTTAAGCTTGTGTATATTTTTAGTAAGTTATAAAGCAATATCTCATGAAGTGTATTTCCTTTGTGTTTTATATAATGACCGCTATGAGGTGCTCCAGGCACATGTTTTCCTTGATCGGTTTTCCCTGAACAGAAATAGGTTCAGTTGAAAACAAAAGTAAAAGAGTGACGCATGTTCATTGTGTCTTACCGTGAAATGAGAGTTCTGTGTCTTTATTAAAATCAACACAATTATGATTTATCTCTCATCCACCCGCAATTAATTGGAATGTTATTTTTTATTACTTGGACCGCCCGACCCGCGGATTATCCGCAGTATCCGCGGATCACTATTGAACGGTTCGAAAATGGACAGAGGCTGGGAACCCACAACAGAACCGTGTCAGTGGAAAAGGGGTATCTAAGCATGTGACTGATTGTCTGAGTTTTGTCGACAGCTGCACTAAATTTGACGGAGACGATCGCCTCGTAATTTTCTATCCAGGAAAAACCCTGAGTAAAGTACTGCGAGAGCTATTAGAGAGCAGACGGCTCCGTATGCTTTTCAATCATTCTCGCTGTACTTTAATGTCATACACCGATTGGTCTGCAAAAAGTCCAAAAAGTCTTTTATGAATGGTCTGCTGAATCATTGATTTCATTCGGTTCATTTAAAACGCAGATTCAGAAATGAAACACTGCAGTGCACTGCACGGAGATGAAGAGTTCTGCGAAGAGAGTTCTGCTTTGTCTTTAAATTTCCATTGCCAAAATTGAACAAAATAGACAATATTGTGTCTAAAATAACAATTTTAACTTCTTATTTACTGAACTGTTGTCTAAAATCAGTATTGCTTAACTCATATGATCTAAACGTAAGACAAAAACTCAAACGGGAATTTTTGCCCCCATATCTACAATTTTATGGACTTTCTGACTGCATTCTATAGGCTTCATCATGCAGAGAGTTGTTGCCTTGCATTATATTCGTCATCAATCAACTGTATGTAATGTTAGATGAACTACATAGGTCTGAGGCGGGGCAAGTGCGTTAAAAATTTTAACACATTACTTTTTACCGTAACCAATGAATCTAATTAATGCGTTAAATCGACAGCCCCATTTTATACTTAAACGTTTTGATTGAATCATTCAAAATTATAGGTTATGGACTCTCAATTTAGCTGTGCCATTGAAGGGAACAAGCTTGTGGACACTTAGAAATGCCCATGACCTTTGAAGAACCAAAACTGGATCTGTCATTCTATATTTATAGGATACATTTCACTTTTTTTCTTTTCTTGCTTGACCAAATACATGATTTCACAAAACATGGGTAATAAATTCAAACATTAGCCAAAATACCAAGTCCAACAACTGTGTATCAGCCTCTCACAATTAAGAAGTACTGTTTCTTCTGAATCAATCTTATCGGAATCTTATGGATCCAGGTGTGCTCCTAGTCTATTTATAGTTATTATACCATACACAATCCGCCACAGAAGGTTACCAGACCAGAGAGCACAAGAGAGGGGAAGGTTATGGACGTGTTAGAAGAGTGTCGATATCACAGGAGCAATTACAGCTGTATAAATGGCCCCTCCATCAGTCCAAATCAGGCATTCCATCAATCTGGCCCCGTGGCAAAGCCCTCAGCCTGTCACCCCTCTTTCTGCCTGCAATCTGTACATTTCAACTTAGCCTAGAAATTGATAATCTGATTGTGGCCTAACCTGATTATGCATTGCATCTGCTGGAGGTAGAGTGGAGAGACCTGGCAATGAAGGAGTCAGCACACATCCAAATGGGAACAGGATGAGTATCTTAAGCACTGGCTGACAAGAGAATCCTTACACACAATTAAAGCACTTCTCTCAGAGATTTATACAGAAGTTTCTGTGGAACTCAGCATAAATGAGGGCTTTTTAAATGAATGTCTAGGCACAGTGGACTTGCACAAAAGCAAGTTATTCTGGGGACACAGGCTTTGCTTATCTGGTTTCAGCTATTGTTTGAAGCATTCAATACAGAGAAGCTGAAGATAGATGTTGATCGTTATGCTGGCTTCCAAGTCTGAGGGATGTCAAAAGCACCAGTTACAAAACTACACTAAAATAAAAATTAAATGACATTATTATTATATATATGGCAGCCAATGTCTATTTTGATTCTAAATGAGCAAAATAAAATAATCTAAAGTGATAGTAAAGACATTCATAATGTTATAAAATATTTCTATAAAAAAAAACGTTATATTCATCCTGAAGCCTGGAGAAATTATGTTGAAAATTCAGCTTTGCCATCTCAGAAATAAATTACATTTTAAAATATATTACAATTAGAACTGTTGATTTAACACGTTAATTTAATTAATTAGTTAAGGGAAAAAATAACGTTACAATTGTTAACGCATTTAACATACCCGACCCACCTCAGACTTACACTCATCTTACATTTCAGAAAGTTGATTGTTGACGAACATGAAGCAGGGCAACTTAACCTGGAGCTTATTGTATATTGTCAGAATGCCTGTAAAAGCCAAGATATCTGGGCAAAAATGCCCCTGAGCACAATCACATGAGTGCTATTTTTGTCCCGAATAGCACAAGAGCAAACGTGATACTGATTTTATACAACAATTCAAAAAATAATAAGTTAATATTGTTATATTTTAGACACAATATTGTGTGCTTATGCTCAATTTTGCCAACAAAAATATTACCTATAAAACCAGAGCAGAACTGTTGTGCGTCTCAGTGCAACACACAGCGGTGCTTCATTTCTGAATGACTCCGAGTTGAGCGAATCAATCGGGTGAACCAATGATTCAGTGGCCCAATTATAAAGAGAGCCATTTACTTAATTCCTGAATGAATCAGCTGTTTGAACGAATCAAATGAATGACTGACTCAATGACATTTACTGCCACCTAGTGTGTAGTGCATTATTCAAATAATATTACAGCTCAAATCCAGCCCTCTTGGGAAAAAATACAACATTAGGAAATAAATAAATAAACAGACCAGAAAAAGGAAGAAGAAAGAGAGAGAGAGAGAGAGAGAGAGAGAGAGAGAGAGAGAGAGAGAAACATCTGTTGACTCTGCCCATCTGTTCCAGGCATGCCAAAACAGAGTACAGAGAGAAATAAGACAGAGATGGACAAAAGAAATCATAGAGGATGTGTTGTCACACTCATGTCAACAAGAGCCACTGTTCAAAAATGTTGAAATAATGAACGCAGCTGAGAAGCCAACAAGAAGGATCTGCAGCAGGTAATACAGAGTCCCACAGAAAACAATTAGAGTCCGTCTGTTCTTCTGCAGGCTTCCAGCTCCTCCTGGCTTCCTTATAATTCTCACCACTTTCCTTTTCTGCCATTTACTCAGCGTATCTGGGCTGGTTAACTTTTTATGCGTTTGCTGGTCAGGGATTCTTTGACCGTGGAAAGCGTTTAAAGCAATGTTTTGATTATATGATCTTTTATCTAGTCTATGAAAGAGCTACCTGAGGCGTTCAAGGACAAGATGCCTCAGCAACAAACAGAGGGAAAGAGTAGAGAGCAAAACAAAACAAAAAACTGAAACTGGCGCCAGAGGTTAACGTATCATGGTGACAGTAAATGTAGCACAGTCGCTGCCAGGCCAGACTCAAAAGAACAGTGCTGAAGCAAACTTATTATCCCACATCATGTCTATGGACAAAAACCTTGAGAAACTATTAGGTTTAGCACAGCAAGTAAAGAAGAGACTTCGAAAACGTCTGAAGCCTTTCATTACATAAGTCTTCATGTTGCTAAAATTGAACTGAGAATCTTTGAATCTTAGAGAAATCCTACAATCAAGTGTGCTCTTCTAAAAAATAACTAACGACTTTGAAAAGAACCATACAAGGATGTGAATACTGAAAAATTGTGTCAAGAAAAAATGAATAAACCCATAAACAGACAATCAAACAATGCTTTCATTATGACACAGGCTGTAGGCTGATCCTTGCTGTGAGAAAGATGTTCATGTGCATTATCAGTATAATCCCCATTACCCTGAGGATACACAGATACACTAATAAGCCTTTAATCTTTACTCTCATGTCTCCTTTGTCTACATATCCCTCTCTTCTAGAAAATGGGATTATTTGTGTGTTTTTACTTTCACTTTACTTTCACAAACCTTGAGCAAACAGTGAGTGTAATGTCTAAAGTAGGGGTGTCCAAACTCGGTCCTGGAGGGCCACTGTCCTGCAGAGTTTAGCTCCAACCCTAATCAAACACACCTGAACCAGCTAATCAAGGTCTAACTAGGCATACTAGAAACCTCCAGGCAGGTGTTTTGGATCTGGTTGGAGCGAAACTCTGCAGGACAGTGGTCCTCCAGGACCGAGTCTGGACACCCCTGCCCTAAAGGGACATGGTGATGGAAAAAAAATATGAAATGGGAAGAAAATGTTTTCTGTTCTATCAAAATGTTTTGCATTGCCCCAAGAAACTTTGCGTTCACTCGCAAAACTTTTGCATTCTTTGCGAGTGAATGCAAAAGTTTTAAGAAGAATGCAAAGATATTGCGAGCAAATGCAAAGTTTCTCGGGGAACCCAAAATATTTGTGAGATAACGCAGAAGCTTTGAAATATATATTTTCCTCCCATCTCATATTTTTTCCACCAACATGTCCCTTTAGGGGCTCTGTATGGTTATGAATAATTCTGTAAAGAATAATTGTCGACGGGCTGTTGAATTAGTAGAAAATAATGCACACCCGAGGTGGTAATGTGGCCACGATGCAAAGCGGAGTGCATTATTTTCTGATAATTCAATGGCCCGGAGTCAATTATTCTGCTTATACTATGGTTACCACACCTCAAGACGTCATTCCATTTGTCAGGTTTTTGTCCTTAAAACATTCTTGTGTGTGGGACTAATTTCTTATACATCTCATTCCAAGCCTCCATTGCTAATTCCAAAACATAATTTCAGAGCTAGTAACAGAGGCTTGAGCCATTGATAGCAGACTAATACTGTTATTAACGTAGTTGAGAGAGAGAAAGAGAGAGAGAGAGAGAGAGAGAGAGAGAGAGAATAAGCATATGTGAATTAGCCTACCTGAGTTTGTGTCTCTCTCACGGCAGCAGTGTCTCTGCTAATAGCAAAACTGTAAGTTTATCTACCTCAAGAACCGCACAGTTATTACCTCGCTGGTGAGAAATGTCATGTAGCTTTTAAGTTGCTATACTATTTTACAGATTAATTTGTCAGAGCAGCGCTAACAACATGTCTTGTGCAAGGGTGTCTGTAATGTGTGTGCGAGAGAGAGAAAGATAGCGGCGAGAGTATGCACTTTCAGGATATAATAAAATGTATTTTGTGGCAAAAATAATGACAATAATTTGTCGTTTTTATCCTATTGTTTACTATATTTGTTTGCTTAGTCGGTGTGGGTTTTGTTTCTTTTGCGGTTATAGGCTGTAAGGACTTTTTGAAATAATTGAAATCATATGGCAAAGTGATATGGAAGTTAGGTCAAGACCTGCCTAGAACTGCTTTAGCTGTGCATTTCCCTGAAAATAATTGCACACCTTAGAATGTTCGACAACCAATCAGATTTGAGCATTCAACAGCCCCCGTAGTATAAGTATGAAATAATTATTTTATAATTATTACACAGTTATTTGCATTGACTAGCCATAGAAATACTACTGTTTTTTTATCAGACGTATGGTGGTCATTTGTTTTTTGTTTTTTTGTGTATATATTTAATACATTTATCATTCATTTTATCATGGTGAATAAGCAGACGGTAACGGCTGCTTCATGACCTATTTGAAAGTTACCCTCAACTGTTACTAGGGGACGAAATGCAACAATCGGAAGCAAATGTAAGCAACAGGTGGCTTTACACATGAAAACAGATGACCTAGTAAACTTGAAGTTAACATAGTGAAATTTCCCACCCATTATCACAGAAACATAGGTGAATACTAAATATTTAAATCCATTAAGGGGAGAAAAAGTGTGCGATTTGACAAGTTTAAAAGAATGACCCAGACCTCATTGGTTATTCAGGCTCAGAGTGCCAAAGGCCTGACATGCCTGGGCCACACTTCCGCTAATGAGCTTCTCGTTTGAACACAGACGATAGATCAAAATGTTTAATGTCTTATTAGTTCCTGGCTCATGGCTTCAGGTGGAGGCAATGCTTATTGGAGCCTCCCTCCGACACAAAATAAATGAAGGAATTAGCGTTAAGCACCTCTCTTGGAAAGAAACTCGCTCTCATGCGGCCCACATTTGTCCTCTAGTCAAAATGAGCTTGGCATGAAGCTGCTGATTATTCTGGTGTCTTAATATACAATCAAGTATTGTTTTCTTGATATAATATAAGTACGTGTGGGTGGACAGAAGTCTTTGGCTTTACACACTGGAATCCCCACATTGCGGAGTAATTGGAAAATACATATTTTAGTTTATTTTATCTGTCAAGCATTACGATCACACTTGGAAAAACATTATAATTCAGCCATTCTTGCCAATTTAGAAATTTCTCGTATTTGCTGTATTATCCTCCCTGCTGTCTACATTTACTGCTGAGGTTCTACTTAGAATATTACAACCACACAAACTTGTTCTGAACACCATAAAGACTGCTTTTTGCTTTTGTTTTCTCTCTTTATGTGGATCACTAAACAGAAATCAAGTGGATTTGTTTTCTTTATGAGCCACTAAAGATGAATTGGTTTGTGTAATTTCCACTTGTTCACACAAACTCATCATACATAATACGTGTGGCATCTGCTTTACTGGTGCACTGAGAATAAATGATTGTTTGTTTCATTTGTAATCTCCTTGCCAGATGTTAACATGGCTTGCCTTTTGCTGACAGGGCATGAGTGTTGTGTATTTCACGCTGGTCCTGCATATGCCTTTGATGCTATCTCCTTGACTGAGCTCACCAGGTGGCTGACACTTAACAATCTGCTACTGTTGATGAGCAGCACAAGACCACGTTTCCCAGCATGCACCTTGTACTTTGCTGTCCTTGCCCATGAGGGATCCGCTAACGATTTACCAAAATGCCAAAAATTTTCTGTGTTTGACTTGAGAGGATTCATTATAGAAAGAAGAAACGTCTCTGGCTCAATTCTCAGTCTTCTGGGACTATTTATGCATAGAGGGTTTTTTGTTTGCCTAAATTCAAGCGCAGTAATTTATTTTACCATCAAAGAGGTACTTGCGATACAAAATAGAACTATGCCACACATGTTGCTCTTAAATTACTTTCTATTTATCTGACAATCTTGAAAAAAAAAAAAAAAAAAAAAAAAAAAATATATATATATATATATATATATATACACCAGCATATTAGTGTCACGATCACCGTCTGCTCCTGTCACTTCCCGGACTACATTCCCCATAATCCTCTCTGCCAATCACCTGCACTCACTGCTGCAGCTCATTACCAGGACTATAAAAGACTGTCACACACACCACCTCACGGCGAAGTCTTGATTACCCCGGTAACAATTCTGAGCATTTATTCCATGTCTGTTTATCTGTTCTTGATCCTGTCTGGTTACCCGTTTATGATTCCTTGCTGCATACCCTTGGACTGTGTATTGTTTTCTGGACTGTGAACACTTTCTGCCTGCCTCGATCTACTGCCTGCACCCTGACCACGATTCTGTCTGTCCCCTGCTGTTCCTGTTTGCTTCCTCTAACTTTAATAAAAGCTTGCAAATGGATCTCTGCCTGAGTCCCGAATCGTTACAATTAGAATGATTTCTGAAGGATCATGTGACACTGAAGACTGAAGTAATGATGCTGAAAACTCAGCTTTGCCATCACAAGAATAAATAAAATTTTAAAACACACTGAAATAGACAACCGAACAGTTATTTTAAGTTGAGCATTCTTTCAAAAACATGCATAACTGCAAAATGCATAATGTGCATCTTTAACTACAGTTTTTAATATGAACAGCCAGTGATTTAACCACACTGATTTAAGTCTTACAGTTAGTTGGTTAGTTACAGTTAGTTACGTTGGATTTACAGTACATTGTAAAAAAAAAAAAGTTGTAAATGATATATTATTGGATTACATTTTACAAGAAAATACGGACCCGCTTTGTATTAAGTGGCCTTAACTACTATATACTTACATTTTAATTAATCATTTGATACAATGCACTTATTGTGTACATACATGTTTTTACATTGTACTTATATTTTAAAAACACCTGCATGTAATTACATCTGTAATTAATTTATGTAATTACATTCATAATTACACTGTTGACCCATCCCTTAACCCTTACCCCTACCCTTAAACCTACCCATACCACCCATACTTTCCCTAACCTTACCCGTATCCACCTCAATAGCAGCAAAAGTGTTTTGCAATTCAATATGAACCCAATAAGTACATTGTACTTATTTTTTGATGTAAGTACATAGTAGTTAAGGCCACTTAATATAAAGTGGGACCGAAAATACTATTTCAGTCTTTCTACTTCAGAATTTCATGTTTAATTCAGTGTTACTTGCTGCTTCTTTGTAATTATTTGTGAAATTTAGCAATTTTGAAGTGTAAATCCTTTTAAATCCTACAACAAATTATTTTTCAGTGTATGTTTTGTTTCTTGTTTTGGAGTTATGTTTTGGATGTAAATCAGTGACCAGAAACATGTATGGAGGCAGCCTAAAAGTGAACACAAACAAGCTTCAGTAGCAAAATGCTGATTGGATATTTGTTTTAGTGCTTTTGTAAAAAAAAAACAAAAAAACAAAAAAACAAATACAATTCAAGAACCACATCTCATCTGTCTAACCTAAAAAACAAATTGTACAATTTTTCGCATGAAAAAAAAAAACCCATTACTTTTCCACACACACTTGACCAAGTAAACCGATGTGACACATGCATCTTAAAATCATCACAACTGTTGCTATTTGTTCCCTGTCACCTTTTCAGGAAATTAAACTGAAGCAAAATTCTATTAGCATTGTATAAACTATGATGTGCTCTAATGCTAATCTATTCTAAAACATTACTTAAGTAATTTGTTTTTCTGCTTTTATTTCACGGCACACTGACATTGTCAGGTGAACTTAATGTGAAATGGCTTTAGGGCAAATGCACAAATAAAATAAAATAAAAAAATTGTTTAGCATACAGAGAAAGGACAAATAGGATTGCCATCCATGGAAGCTTTCATACATAAGACTTTTTAGTTTAAAATAACAAAATGAAACCCAACCGATCTTGCTACACAATAAACAAAAGCTTCCAGTTCTCGACATGACACTGGATGAGAAACAACAGCATTTGCTTGCATTTAGTACTAAAATGAATCATTTACTTGTATAATTTATTGACAAGACCATGAATGATTCATAAGCATGACTGAACAAACAACTCCAAATTGGTCTTCAGTGGAATGGAAATCCACTCTGTGGAAAATTCAGATGTAAACAAGAAGCAAAACACCAAGACACTGAAAGACACAAGAAAAGACAATATATGATAGCCACAAAGTTATATTTGTTCAATAAATATGGGCAGATGCACTAAGATAATGCTGATATTATGGCATCTTTGTGCAAGATGGTATCACAGCTGGGGCTAATGTCCTCCATTAATCATAGTTCTTTTCAATATGAACATCTTATTCAGAACACTATGGTTATATGCTTGCACCCTCCATTTACTTAGCATCTTCAGATCCATCTTTTATTTGGTCTAATGCAGGATCGTAGGGCTGTCCTAGCAAATTCTTCCCAACACCATCAGCCTCAGGTTTCCTGACGGAGCTATGCAGCTGACTCTGCGTGGGGAGGCACTCGCAGGCACCCCTGGCCAATTTACGAGTGTCACAGAGCGCAGAGGATATCTATTCATAAGATGCTCATAAATAAAACATGCAGGGACCGGCTGGCGTCAGTGCACAACAGGCAGGTCAGTGTGGGAATTATTTCTGCCGATTCTGAACCAACGGAATAACGTGTCATCCTGACGCTTGCTGTCATGCACACTCATATACGTATGGGCTGGCAACCTAGCCGCAAAGAGGTTGACACTGACACAAGCGGCACTGTGTCAAGCCACTCATGCTGCCATATCAGAGCTAAACATCTTTTTGTTCCTGCTGTTAACCGGCAAGGATATCTTAAGGGTCCAGATCTTTACTGACTGAAGGTACAGTTGAAGCGTTTCCAGAAAGTGCAGCCAGTGATGTGGGTGATATTTGCTGATGTTTTGTAGCATGTTCAAAAGCATGAACTGCAGTACGAAGTTATATTTCTTTTCACATCTTTAAACAGAGTAATGCCAGTTGCACTGTACTTCAGATGTAATACTTTGTTTTTAACCATTTGGATGGTTGCTAAACAACTTCTGCAATATACAGATAGGATCTAAAGACACTTTCCACCAAAGGGATAAAAAGGGACTGGGCTCTTTTTTCCCCTTCTTTTTTTTCAACAAATAGCCATGTTTTTAATCTCCAAGAAATGTTTATCTCAGGAGGTTAAAATAAATGTTGAGGTATCTTCCCTATTCAATTTTTGCAAGGCATGTTTAATCAATTTAACTCCCTCGGGTTGGCGGTCACGCCGGCGATACCACCTTGTTTTTTTTCTTGTGAAAAAGACTCAAAATACTCCATCAATGTTGCACATACAATTAAGAGTTATACACCATTTTAATCTGTGGAATATCTTCTTTTATTTGTGTACACTCAGAGTAACAATAAAATGTTGTGCTTTTTGCAAAATAAAGAAAACTAACATGATTCGTGATCTGTCATCTCCCTCTGGACGAACTCCAATCTAATAGTTCTCAGAAAATGAAGTGTAACTTAGTGAATACTAATCACAAAAAAAATTAGACTTATGTCTAAAGAAGTGTTGAAATGTCAGGTTGTAAATCATGTAAGTCAAATCGAAAACAAAAATTCTGTGTTTATGTAATCTGTATGAAAAAAGAGCCATGTCAGAAGTCCGTGATTCAGCTCATTATCCGCTAATGCGGCCACACCCACGGAGGAAGCTCTATTCAGACGCAAATTCTGAGGCAATACATGTATACATCATCTCAATCATGTATTTATTGTCTTGAAAAGTGTTTATCTGGATGTTAAAGCCATGGTTAGCGACCTCTGGAAGCCTTTGTTAGTTCCTGGAATATCCTGTTCTTCTTTAGATTAATTTGTGGACTAAAGGTGCACAGAGCACCCTCCGGCTGCAAGTATGAATTGAAAACACAGTATCCAGCGCTCATAGTGATGACAATAAATATAAAATAAATATTACTCCTCTGTATAGAAAATTGACATAAACATATGAGAATCCTTCAATATTTCTCCAAATGTGCATGCTTTTAAGCTAAAAGCCTATATGAAATGCCATATTTTGCAAAGTGTCTGAATTTCATAATTGTTCAGACACTTTGCATCACAGAAATACATTATATTTTAAAGTATATAATAGAATACCATTATTTTAAATTGTAATAATATTTCACAGTATTGCTGTTTTTTCTGTATGTTTGATATACACCATGATGAGCTTGAGACATAATCAAAGAGGGTTTTTTCACAGCCTGCCTGACTGAAAGGCCTCATTATTATGCTGGTCATTAGAGGTTCTTTATGCGATTCTTTTGTCTTCTCAGGTGTAAATCACCCATTATTCATGATGATTCACGCCTCCGCGCATACCGTGTTTCTTGACAAAAAGTGTCTTACAAAAACTAAATCAATATATTGTTAAAAATGAACGAGTAGGCAGGATAATGTTCTACATCATTTTGAAGCAAATACTCTAGTCTATAACCTCCAATACCCAGAAGTCTTGTGAACACAGATTTAATATATTTTTTTGGCTTTATTTCAGTGACCTAAGTTTTTTGTTTTTTCAATAACCACGCATAAACGCTATTCCTTCAAAAACACAAACATGTACATACATGTTCCTCACATATTATTGTAGCCTAGTTTGTGCTGAATACAGTGTAATGACACTTTTTCCATTAATATGTTTATGAACAACTGAAAAAAGCACAAATGTCAAGGCATGTCAAAACTTCTCCAGGGCCCCGAAAATCTTCAGATCCCAGAGGGCCAGAAGGCTAAAACCCTGATTGGTGTGTTTTGATTTTGCCCATTTTGATTGTATCCATTGTATACTTTTTGGTGACCTAATTTGCAAATAACCAAGTTATTAAAAACAAATGTATGAAATAAAACTTATTTTTTATAACTTTGTTAGTTGTTTTTTGTTAGTCAACAATTAATTAGGCGTCCTATAAAACACAAATATAGCAAACTGGATGGTCCTTAAGATTTGCTCACCTCTGTGGCCCTGAGTAAGAAATGTAACTTTACCTTTGGTAATCACACTATACTAATACGGCTGCAAGCAGCAATTAACGGGGTTCAAGTGCTTCCAGGGCTTTAAGCACATACGTAAAAATGTATTATGTTTTATTTAGCAAGTCTGTAACCACCTAGATCATAGATGGAAAAGACCATGTACAGCCAAAACAGGCAATTTACTAAAGAAACAGTTATCGAGGTTGAGCCAAAAACCTACAGGACTTGTTTGCGAAAGTAGGTTTTTTTAAATAATCTCCAATAATTAACGAATGATTTGACTGACAGCGGTGGTGCTAGAGCCAAAGTTACTCAGAATAAGGAGTTCTACCATATGGTATGAACGTCGTGGGCACGTGCGAAAAATCGTGTGATATACAATCCTACACGCACATGAAAAATGGAAAGGTGCCCCACAGTGGCCGATGTCATTCAAATTTCTCACAGGCCTCTAGGGCCATGAGTCAAACCCAGCGAGTTTCGATCGGCCTCTGTCTGACAGCTGCTCGAACTTCGTGTTTTTCGAGATACATGAATGTCCCAATTGACAATCAATTTTTCTTTTTCATTTTATAGCACCAGCAAGTGGCCAGTCATTGCGTCCTTTTTCACATGACCACAGACCGAGTCCATATATAGGTGTTCTGAGTTTGGTGAAATTATCTCATTTCGTTCAAGAGGGCCGTTTTAGTAAAAGTGGCCACACCCACTTCAAACATTTTGGTGTCCCATCTGGGACATGAATGGAAAAACTCCAGAGAATCTTTTTGCATTGGTTTGGTTACAATTGGGCAAAAAAACAAGGACTAGTTTGCAAAAGTAGGTTTTAGAAAAATCCAAAATTTCTGAAAATTAAATCTGAGATGTGAGGTTTGTTTGGCTTGAGTCAAGGATTCCAACAATATAAGAGCCTCTGACAAACGGTTTAGAAGTTATAAGCCTTTAAGTACTTTTGATTGCTGTAGCGCCACCATCAAGCTGATCGGAGCGAGCCTTGGTGACGTTTGTAGATGGGGTGGGTACTACCACCCCTCAAAGAGCCGGATCACTTTCAGGGGAGAATGCTGATCCTTGGAAATTCTAACAAATGCAAAAGAGTTTCAGCGCTACGCACTTGAACCCCTAAATATTGTGAAATATTATGATAGTTTAAAATAATGTTTTGTATTTGTACTGATTTGGTTCTCAAGACATATTTCTTATTTCTTATTATTATGCTGAAAACAGTTGTTTAATATTTGATCAATTTAATGTGCCCTTACTGAATAAAACGATTTATTTCCATTAAAGAAAATAATAATAAAAAATCTGACTGACCCTAAACATACATGTCAGATGTTGCAGGAAAAAAAAAAAAACTTAATCAATAATCCATTATGCAATATTTGGTAATATGACAATATTTGGCAGTCTTTGAATTTAACACATTGTTGAGCCAGGACAAAAATACAGCAAAACCACAGACCTTTAAAAGGGCAGTCGTACCCTTCCCTAACAAGCCATTTTAGTGGAATCTGTTCAAATAACGAGAGGGGTAGAGGCCAGAGCTGTCATCTTTCTTCCGCATTTTACAAGCTAGAGAGGACTAATTGGAAGTTCCTGTGTTTCTGTGGGGGCCCTGTGCATATGTTGACAGTGGCTGCAGGTGTGTGCGTCAGAGTCAAGCTCTATAATGTAAAGTGGGGAATTCAATAGCAAGGTAAAGAGAGAGAGACTGTCACAGGAGCTCCAGAGTTGTATTGATCTTGTGAGCCTGGCCTGTAATGGTCCAGCCTTAATTAGCTCAATCTTGAAGCAAATGTGCTGGCAAGACCGACCAGGGGACACCGCTATCACAGGAGCTCTGTACTGCACATGGGGGATACAGCCCTGGTTCAAACACATACATACATACAATCAAATGTTTTCAGACTGCACATGATATTCTCGAATGTTGATTTTGCATTTTAAAACAGCCGTGACAAGAATACACTCAGCATAATTGCACATCTGTTAAACCTTTTGCTGAATAATCAAGGACAGGAGTTTCAAAACAACAGATACTTTCAGTCCCATTTCACAGAGAACACACACACACCAACGGTCTGTCTCAGGAGAGACAGACATGTGGCGTTTTTGGCTATATGTCGGTCTTGAAGTGGTTTTCCAACAGGTTTTCCTGCCAGTGGTGTTTCTAACTCCCTTTCCTCCATATGTTGATGCTTATGGTCATCCCTCCACACTACAAACAGATCTGGGCACCAGTACTACACATGCAGTGTCCTACCAGTTCCTGTCCAGCAGGCAATCAAACCTTCAAAGGTGCCAGTTTGAGTCATCCCTGATGGGCACACTTCATTAGCAGTCTCGCTGTTGTATCTGGCACTTTGTCCTAACTGAATACCAATGCATCTGCTTGCTAAGTTTGTTGTTCTTTAGTTTGTCGCAAGGACTTAGTCACTTAAAATGCGTTCCATATGTTTTCAGGATGTGGTCTTTCTGTTCTTTTTTTTTAAATTCACAGAGCTGACAGCAATATCCCATAATTACATGCGTGTCACATGGGTCCCTTACATTTATGATGCACGGGTACTTGAAACAAAGCCAAGTAAACAGGAATGTAACAGGAACATGTTCAAAAAGTACTGGTTTTAAATATTTGATTTTAACTCTCGAACTGCGGCATACTCTGCAAAACTCAATTTTATTATTTGCCTGGTTTTCTGAATAATTCACTTTTTGCCGTCAGACGATGAATCCCCATGGCGGTTTTCAAAACAAAGGTGCATCTCTGCTCTCCTAAAGCTATAAATAAATAACAGCAAAAAAAAAAAAGAAAAGAAAAAAAAAGCAGTAACAAGGTACCTCCATTTTCATAATGTAATCCTCTACCGTATGTCACGATCTACATCATGAGTAATGTCCATGAAGATGAAGATGGTGAGGTGATGTTTAGTTACAAAAAAACCTTTTGTTTTGTGTATAGATCTTTAAACAGCAGCAACTTTGCAAATTCATTTTCTGATTTTAAGTAAAATGGATTCTCTGTATTTATTAGCAGGTATAGAAAATGTGTGAGGTCAATCACAAACCAAATTAGCATTTTTATCAGCACTTTTAGGATTTGACTAAGGAAATAAATCCTAAATATTCTAGGCAAATCTTGTCAGGTAAATCCTGGGTTCTCCACCAGTTGTGCAAAATACTCTATATGTGGGATACTCTATTCTATATAAACACAGCCTATTATTAGGCCTATTATTGCTTCACATGGGCAAAAGACATGACATGTTTTCACTGTCTCTTCATGAAATATGTATTAAAATTAGGGCTGTCAATTTAATTACGGTGAAAAAAAATGCGCTAAAATTATTTAACGCACTTTCCCCACCCCAGACCTACGTAGGTCATCTGACATTTCATACAGTTGATTGACAACAAATAATGAGCAGGGCAACAACTCAATGCATAATGAAGTCTATAGAATGTAGTTAGAATGTCCCTAAAATTCAAGATATGGGAAAAAAAAATAATATGATATAGGCTAGTTAAGCTAAATCACATGAGCAATGAGTGCAATATCACATAAGTGCAGTCCAGAATAGCATGAGTGTAAATGTGATACTGATTTTATACAACAGTTCAATAAATAAGTTATTAGGCCTATTTTGTTATTTTAGACAATATTGTGTTTTGCTCAATTTTGCCAACGAAAATACAGACCGATCAGTGTATGACAACAAAGTAACATGAGATAAATTTTTTTATCCGATAAGGCATGTACCTTAACAACAATGGAAATACATTTACCATAACTGTCCATGGATAACTGGACTAACCAGAGGACCAATTTCATTGCACAACATCTCAAATGTTGGTTTGATCATTCTGAAATGACTGAAAAAAATCTGATCAGAATGATTTGGTTTAATTCCCTCCCATACCGTCTCACACAATTGCGTTCCCAAACACTAGGCATGCAAACACATGCAAGATGGTGTAACATGAAGCCATTTAGTGCGTTTAGTCTGCGCACTCTGAGAAGCAAGTCATTTCTGATGTGGGAAAAAAGAGCTACAGTGGTTTCCATGATTGCACAAACTTTTTATTACATATATTTTGCGCCAATTTCCCAGGAAGTGACGGTTCAAAAATGTATGCAATATTCATATTTGTGCACAAGTTAAATTTGCAACTTTGGATAGAAACATAGCTAATGTTAATAGCACCCAGATCTCCCTATTTATTTTTCAGCAAAAGTCCTGTAGCTGTCTAAAGTCTGCAGATGACAAAACAGGGAGATCTGGGTACAGGTAATATGGACAAAGTGTACACATTGCTCATTCACATTAATACCGACAATGTAGCAATACAAAGCTGGTTGAAAATCTGTGGAGTTGTCCTTTAAAATCGCTTCAAAATTTACCAGGCTGATTTTCCGACAGGCAATTTTTCTGGCAAACATACTGAATTTAACTTGGGACCAAAGCCAAGAACTCCAAGACAAATCTTGGATGCGTCTCAATCGGCTACCTAGTTCAGTAGTCAGAGTACTGCCCAGGGAATTTGCCGTTTTTGGAGCTGTGTGCACTGAAACGTTCACTCCCCAAAAATTCCCACAATGCACTGTAAGACCAGTGAGTTCTGTTGTTTCTATGTTCATTTACTGGAAATAATGTCACCTTTTCTTTCATCTCAAGCCAACAGAAATGGAATGAGCATATTTTATGAAAGCACAGTACATTTCGACAGTTACAATGGAGGTGCATAATAAACCATTCTATTAGAAGGATATAATTTCTGTTGTTGATTAATACTAATATTGTTTTAATATTTTAATGTGTGACCAGGTAATCATGTTGCAGGAAAATTAATCATCAGTGCCCCAATTTTTAGCGGACCTTGCCGGTGTTTACATTTAGGTCCATGATATACAAATCATGATCTATAGGACATAGGGAGTTGAATGAGACACATAGAAGAACTATCAGGAAAACAAATTTTTGTTTTTGCCTATTAAACAAAAAAAAAAAAAAAAAAAAAAAAAATTACAGCTTTAACTTGATTATGTCCATGTGAATTACTCATACTACAACAAAATCTCTGAGCTCTGGATGAGAATGTCAGCTCCAATGTAGTGTACTATACATATCTTTGCTGCTACTGAAATTAAATGCCTTGAATAAAATATTTATACATTTATAAACATAAATATTTCAAATGCAACTTGCTTAAAGTGTCAAATCCTTTCCCTCCTGACCAGTCTACTGTTTTAGGCTTTTTCTATCAAACTTATGACAATTTTGACAGTGCCAATTATGGCACATCATGACATAATTACCTACTTCTACTCCTCTCAGTAAGAACAGTGCCCCACTTCAATCCAGAGTCTATGTTTGTGTCCAGATCTCAATGACCCATCTCTTTTCAATGGGCTACTTAAAGGTAGTTACAGCTAACACAAAAATAGCTGCCACTAGAACACATCATTTTTATATTCATATTATATCATTATATATATATATATATATATATATATATATATATATATATATATATATATATATATATATATATATATATACACACTATATATATATATAATTTGTTCTGGTTCTTGAATCTGATTGGCTGAGAGGTCTTTCCAGCCATGTGATATTCTACCAGTATCAGCATGGGAACCATTTCACCATTTGAATCACTCCACTTTCAGCATTCTCACAGCGATTGTCATGGCAGACGAGCAAGTAAACCCACCATATTTTTACAGATACTACTGTTATTTTGTTACAGAATGTAGATTTAAGAGTTTTTAGACGAGAACGTAGTTGTTTAGACCTCAGATATGTGATGTAAACATAGCGTCTATTTGAAAATTTGTTCAGACGCTTTCGGAGATGTGAGCTCCAGGCTGTCAGCGGTCGTTCAGTGCTCATTTACCCACAGAGAACATTTTTGCTAAGTCCTAACTAGTACTAACTAGAGCGCTGCTTTTGTACATTTGACTGAAATGTTTGCTTGTGTTTATTTCCTATTTTACAAACTCGTTATATTGTTATAATGGCTATTTGCTAAATATTTTTGTTCAATAAATATTTTTTATATAAATAATATGTGATTTCGACTTCAATGAAAGTTACATTAATATGGCATTAGATGGTGGCAAAGATTTTATGTGAGTGAATGAGTCAGTCGCAAAGACATTTATATTGAAAGGGCCTGAAACAAGGACGTTGTTTTTACTCTTACATGATGCGACATGCATTGACTAGCGCTGTCATGGGAAATCCCCTTAACTGTTAAAAGGACAAAGAAAAAGCAGACATTCAAACTGAGTTTGTCATTATGAATATAAGATTGACCTGAAGAATATCAGCTAAATGCAGGTAATGCACTCGCTTAGTCTATCTCTCTCTCATAATACTCACAACTCAGCGTTCCTTTGTTACTAGTTCTAAGGTAGCGTTTTTGAATTAGTAACGGAGGCTTGGGCTCATCTGTTAACTCCCTGAGGTCTGAAAACGCGCCGGAGCGTTTTCAGGTTTTTTTTCACATTGCAGCAAAACAGACTTAAAATACTCCGTCATTTTTTGTCATAGAGACATAAGTAATACATCAATTGAAACTATAGAATGTCTTCTTTTATTTGTATACACTCAGAGTAAAAACAAAATGTTGTGCTTTTTGCAAAATAAAGAAAACTAAAATGATGTATGATCTGTCCTCTCCCTCTAAACAAAGTTTAATCTGATAGTTCTCAGAAAATGAACTATAACTTAGTGACTACTAATCACAAAAAAAATAGACTTAGGTTTAAAGAAGTGTTGAAATGTCAGGTTTTAAATCATATAAGTCATATCGAAAACAAAAATTCTGTGTTTATGTAATCTGTATGAAAAGAGAGCCATGTCAGAAATCCGTGATTCAGCTCATTATCCGCTAATGCGGCCACGCCCACGGATCCAGCGCTATTCAGACGCAAATTATGAGTCAATACAGGCATACATCATCTCAATCGTGTATTTATTGTCTTGAAAAGTGTTTATCTGTATGTAAAAGCCTGTATGTTAGCGACCTCTGGAAGACATGCCGTTAGTTCCTGGTTCTTCTTCTTCTTTAGAATAATTTGTGGACTAAATGTGTACAGAGAGCGCCCTCCGGCTGCAAGAATTAATTGAAAACACCATTCCTGAAATGTCCTCTTATTCTTTGGAATAAATTGTGGACTAAAGGTGTACAGAGCGCCCTCCGGCTACAAGTATGAATTGAAAACACCAGCGCTCATAGTGATAACAATGAATATAGAATAAATATAACTCTTCTGTATAGAAAATTGACATAAACATATGAGAATCCATCAATATTTCTCCAAATGTGAATGCTTTTAAACTAAAAGCCTATATTCAGACTCTTTGCATCACAGAAATACATTATATTTTAAAGAATATAATAGAATACCATTATTTTAAATTGAGCTGAGACATGATTACAGAGGTTTTTTTCACAGCCTACCTGACTGAAAGGCCTCATTAATATGCAGCACCATTAGAGGTTCTTTAAGCAATTCTTTTGTCTTCTCAGGTGTAAATGAGCCATTATTCATGATGATTCACGCCTCCACGTTTTTGGCCTTATTTCAGTGACTTAATTTTTTTGTTTTTTCAATAACCACGCATAAACGTTATTCCTTCAAAAACACAAACATGTGCATACATGTTCCTCACATATTATTGTAGCCTAGTTTGTGCTGAATACAGTGTAATGACACCTTTGTCATTAATATGTTTATGAACAACTGAAAAAAGCACAAATGTCAGGGTATGTCAAAACTTCTCCAGGCCCCAAATCAGCCTCAGACTCCAGAGGGTTAAACTGTCAACTTGAGATTTGAATCTGTGGCAGAAGGAAATAGTTCCTCTCAAAATAGTGTTTTTAAAGACACTCCGTTGTTGTTCCTTATTTATTTATACACTTGCGCCATCGAACTGTTGTATAAACACAATATCGCACTCCTAGCCATGCGATATGGCTCTAAATATTAACATGGCTGTGATTACCTATGGCACTCGGCCTGCTGATATAAAGTGATATCGCATGGCCACTCGGTTTTGGGTCAGTAAGATTTTTTTTAAAGAAACTTGTTCAGCAATGATGCATTAAATTGATCAGAATTTTATAATGGTAAAAAATGTCAAATAAATGCTGTTCTTTTAAACTTTCTACTAACCAAGGCATCCTGAAAAAAAATAATTTAAAAAATCACAGTTTCCACAAACACATTAAGCAGCACAACTGTTTTCAACATTAATAATAAAAATTAGGAGTGGAAGTAACAAATTACAACTACTCACATTACTGTAATTAAGTAGTACTTTTGGGTACTTGTACTTTTAGTATAAGTCTATAATTTTACTTGTACTTAAGTACAAATTAAGCCAAGTAATTTACTTCGCTACTTGTAAAATCACAATCCGTTACAGAGTACACCTACAATTTGAATTAATATTCAAACCTTAGACCGGCATTTCGGTAGCCAATAAAGATATCCGATCATAAATATAACAAAATAACTCAGATATTTGGACTGAAAAAATGACCGCTGCAGCAGATTCTGGAGAGCTGATCATAACCACACAATGAAGGAGCTTCAACATACAAAGTACATGGTAGTGTTGTCAAAAATATTGACATTTTGATACATATCAGTACTGAAATATCTGACACTTTTTCTGCATCGTTACAGAGATACCAGCTGCGCGATCTCGCTCTCTCCTCTCCGACAGCAAGTTTGACATACCACCACCTCCTGTCACTCACTCGTTTCATTCGCTTCGGATAGTGTTGGCAGTGTTGATGTTACAGAGCCTAAATTTGGCGTGGGTTTACAGGTACTTTCAATCATTCCTGCAGGTTTCACGGTCACATCCAGTGCACGCACATAAAGCCGCCTTTCAAACAGTTCTTGAGTCTCAAATGGAATTCTTTTTCACAGTTATATTGCACTTAGACCGTCATATACACACAAAATCATGTCAAAAATGCCTCCTGTCTTATAACATAAACGCATAAACGCAGTTGGTTATGTCTTAACGTAAACCGTTAGAATTTGAGAAAGAAAACACATTTAACAGTGTATATATATCTGTGAATTAGGGCTTGAAGTGACAGCAGCCTAATATAACTGCTGCTGTCTGTGTCACTCATTAATCTTAATCAAACAGTAATGTTTATTGCATTTGTATAATGTTAATATTGTATTTGTCTAGGCTATTGTTTTTAATTTGCTTTTTTTTATTTTATGACTGACTGTTTACTTGTATAATATGTTTTTGTAAATTTAATTCAGAGTTTGAAATCAAGCTTCCTTGTGCTGTGTGTGAGGTATCGCAACTAGTGTTGTCACGGTACCAAAATTCCAGTAGTCGGTACCGATACCATGAAAATTTTACGGTTCTTGGAACCAATTTCGGTACCACAGCAAAATCTGTTGGAACTATTTTACTATTTTATATAGCCTATTTTAAAACCATTACATTAGGGGTGTAACGATACGCTCGGGTCACGATACGATACGCATCTCGATACGGAGTTCACGATACGATACGTATCACGATATTTTGGACAAAATGAAACTGAAATTCAAACAAGATTTATTAAAAAAACATGAACAAATTTCAATAATTTTCCTTGTTGTACATACAAGATCACATTTCAATAAAATAAATAAATATAAAATTTTAATAAAAACCTTCTGTATTCAAATTAACAGTTGAATAGGGCTGTCTGTCACTGAAAAAAAATGTTAAATTTAACATGAACTTAGAATTATGAATAGGGGCCGTTCACATATCGCGTCTAAAAACGCGTGGAACGCTTGCGCTCCCGTGGCGTCGGTCGTTGCTATGCAACCATGAACTGAGCTCTCCAAGAGGATCAGGATGTTTCTGCAAAGGATAAATGATTTCTAGCCCTTGCATTAGTTTTACTACGAGATATATTTATGGAGATAAGATATAAAAACCACCATGTACAGCTATGATCAGCTGTTCGGCTGAGCTTTTGATGTTTTGTTACGGAAAGGCCATAGCTGATCGGTTGATTTTTGTCACACGACCTGCGGTGCGCTTGCGGCATTCTGAGAAGTTGAGAATTGCATGCGCGTCGCGACCGCGTTGATCCCATTATGAGCGCGCCTGCCGCGCGGCTACATTTGAATATAATAACTGACTTGCACGCGGAAAAGACGCAATATGTGAACGGCCCCACAGAACTTCTTAAAGCAAAGCATCGCAAGCGTCTTTTGCTTTTCTGTGAGCACAGCTGTTGCTGTGCACTGCGGTGAAAGAAAGCCACGACTTTTCTCACGCGACCATGCAAGAGACTGACATGAGAAACGTTTAAACCTGCTTGCAAGATTCAATGTGTGCCCAAAACACTTACTGAACTAGAGAGCTGATTGAGACACACCATCTATGATAAATCGTTACACCCCTTTATAGTAATTTAAAAATGTGGTAGCATTGGATCTGGACAGGAAGGATAACTCTGGGAGTTGGAAGGGGTGTGTCGCGATTCTGCCTTCTCACATCGCGATACAGGTTCGTGGACCTGCGTATCGCGATTTCGGTTTCATATCGCATATCGTTACAGCCCTACATTACATATGATTTGGAGCGTGTGTGTATGTTTGTGTGTGTATAGGCTACCTCAACGAAATACATTTTGAAAAATAAAATAAATAAATAAATAAATGCTCAAACATCCATTTTGTACTGTTTAAAAAACGAGCATATGCTGGTAAGGTAAGTTGAAGCTGGTATGCTGGTTTGAGCTGGTCCATGCTGGTCAAGTGCTGGTCCATGCTGGTCCTAAGATGGTCCTGGACCAGCATAGGACCAGCATAAACCAGCTCAAACCAGCATAATAGCTTCAAAACTTACCTTACCAGCATATGCTTGTTTTTTCAACAGGGGTAACAGACGTGCGTGTTTATTTGAGCTATTCCGTCAGTGAAACAACACACTACAGCCTGTAAAACTATGAAATAAATATCGGCAAATAATGGTAACCTAAATGATAAGAAAGTTAAATATTATTTTAAACAACATTCGTTTTTTTTTATTTCCACACAAAGATGTGTCATATAGCCAAAGTCCCGTTATTATAGTCTTTGATATGCTCTGTGCTTTGAGAGGTATGTGGGACACGAGACTTCGGTAAAGTTGGTTTTATATTCGCACATTCGGACTTGTGATAAATTCAGACTTTCCAATAAATGTGCAATAAATTAATGTTTGCGAATTTTAAGCAGCGACATGATATTGACAACCAACGATTGTCAACTTACAACATTTTTCACAGTCGATCAAAATAGGCAAGTATTGTTTTAGTGGCATATTTACTTGTGAGCAGTGTTGGGGGTAACGCATTACAAGTAACTTGAGTTACGTAATCAGATTACTTTTTCAAGTAACTAGTAAAGTAACGCATTACTTTTTCAATTTACAACAAAATATCTAAGTTACTTTTTCAAATAAGTAACGCAAGTTACTTTTCACAGTTAATGACTGACAGATCTCCTGTCCCCATATTGAGAGAAACAAAGTGCAGAGGATGTTGTGTGCGCTGTGTAAGCATGATGGTTATTGTAGTTTTAGACTAAATGTGAACATGCATTTACTCATCTCACTTGCACGAAAACATTCAGTATTCCTCAAAATGAATAAAAACAGTGAAATGCAATCTCAGAATTTCTGCAAACCTGTAATAATAAACTATATTAAATTACACACATATACTTTATGTATTTAATCTCAATTATTAACCAATGTCTTTGCTGCTGACCTTCAATATACCTAATTCAACCAATTAATAAGCAAAAATACTTTAGATTAGATTTAGAAATAAGAACTAGAACTTCCTTCTCCTGTATCTATTCTTCTTTAATCCAGAATGGCAGCACAGCTGAAAGGTTTGTTTGAGCTGCGCCCTCTACTGTACAGGTGTAAATATGCATTTCCTTCAGCCTGAGGCTTATTCATTTCAACTTTTTTTGTTGTTATTAAAAAACAAACAAGCAAGCTCAGCCCCGGTGAGAAAAAGTAACGCAAAAGTAATATAACGCATTACTTTTCATAAAAAGTAACGAAGTAACGCATTTAGTTACTTTTTTAGGGAGTAACGCAATATTGTAATGCATTACTTTTAAAAGTAACTTTCCCCAACACTGCTTGTGAGTGTCCACTGAATGTCCAATGTAGTGTGATTAACAAGGCTATTGAATACGGATGTCCGAATGTGCGAATATAAAACCAACTTTACCCAAGTGGACACGAGCAGGAAAGAGACAATTTCTCTTTAATAATATCTTCATGTTATCTCCTGATGTTACGAGCAACTGACACTTGTTGTAAAAGGTCTGAAGAGCGAGTTTTATCCCCCGCATGGGCAAGACATTCAGGCTATGTTTGATTTTGTGCTACCAGAGAAAACGAAAGTAAAAATCACCGGCGTGTGTGAAACGCGATATATACAAATAAACTTGACGCGGCTTATAAAGTCTAATAACGAGCACAAACTGTGTTAAATAGAAATTGACGTGCAAGCAAAAAGGTTTCTGTCCTACAGATTTTTTTCTTCTTTAACACAGTAAAGAATGCAAATTGCCTATAATAGGCCTAAATGCGAACGAAAGAAACCTTTATAATCCCCTGCGTGAGTGAAGATTTGTGAAAAGAAAGAGAGATTCCATGTTCAGTGGAATAACTAATGAAATATTGTTAAATTCTCTGATAATCAGGTGACCAGATCGCGATTCGCAGAACAGAATGCAAAATTTAATTTATGGACTCGCGTACCTGTCTCATTCTGCATGAACCAAAATGTTTCCATGGCTACGATGTCACGTTTAATTGCTGGCACAGCCCTATCAGTGGGTACCGAATATACCCGGATTCTCTGTACTACCGGTACCACAGAAATGCGGGTTTCGTCACATTTTCAAAATTTCAGTACCGACTTGGTACCGAAGTACCGGTACTTTTGACAACACTAATTCATCGTATTGACTAATTCAACACATTTTTCATCGTAATAAAGTTACCCCATTGTAAAAACACAAATAAACAAACATTTAGGTGAGATCATTGAAATGGTACTTGATCAATGTAAATAAAAGCCTAATTTAAAACCTGTTCATCATATTCAGTGAACGTGTCAATTCAGAACACTTGGACTAAACCACTCCATTTATATAGATTACTGTTATGTGTCATGTGCTTTCTGAAGCTTGAAAATAATGACTGCCTAGACTTTCAATGGATGGACATAAAATGAGCTATTAAAACATCTTTATGGCATTCTACAGTATATGGCAGTTCCCTTTCATGGGAACTGTCGACGCTGCGTCATCACGCAGAGGCGTTCCCAATGCGTAATTCAGGGAACCAGGGTTACATAAGTAACCCGAGACGTTTTTCCTCGTGGTATCGAAAATTATATTGAATATCAATATTTTTCAAGGTATCGTATCAAAGTTAGAAATTCCAGTACTGTGACAACACTAATTCACATCCTTAATCAGTAAGGTAAAAAAGTGTTTTGTTGAAAGTAGCTATTTTCTACATGGATCTGATTTGATTTAATAGCTATTGATAATTCATGAAATATCACTGGCTAAAAAGTAACTAGTACTCCGAGTAGTTTTTGAGAAGAGTATTTTGTACTTTTACTTAAGTACTTTTTTAACAACAGTACTTTTACTTGTAATTGAGTATTACCTCAGCAATGTAATAGTACTTGTACTTTTTCAGTACTCTTTCCACCACTGATAAAAAGAAATGTCTTGAGCACTAACTCAGCATATTAGAATGATTTCTGAAGGATCATGTAACACTGATGCAAAGCTGAATTTTCAGCATCATTATTCCAGTCTTCAAAGGAATAAATTACATTTTAAAAATATATTAAAATAGAAAAATAAATGCAGCCTTGATGAGAATAAGAGACCCCAAACTTTTAAGAAGTAGTGTATTTATTTCATTATGCAAGGCATATCAGATCATTAGTGAATGTTCATTCACATAGTTAGAAATGCCATGATATTTTTAAAGAAAATTCTACATGTTTTAAATCTCTCCTCTACAGACCCCCTGCAGAGCCTTCACAAACCCCCACAGCGCCTAGTTACAGTAAAACCCAGGCAGTAAGGTATTGCCTTCCAATAAATAAATAAATAAATAAATAAATAAATAAATAAATAAATAATGGAGATATGATTTGTTTTTGTTTTTTTGTTTTTTTTTAATAGAACAGCTCAGTAAATAACCTTTAAAAAATAATGAAAGTCTTCCATTAGCAGAGGAGGTCATTTTATTATTATTATTATTATTAATTTTCCTTATTAAATTTCATTCCTCTTCTTTACAACTGTCAATTTTCAATGCACTATGAAGTTCTTACACAGGCATGCCTTACCCAGCATTCTAAGAGACACCAGATTAGCAAAACATCCCCAAAAGCCCATAGAGCCAGACACACATTTTTCAAACATATTGCCTACATAAGATACAGACAGAACACAACATATGGGTCTCATAGGAGTGTGAACTGACAAAGATTTACCCCAAATTGGGTTTGAGATGTCCAATTGTCCTGTAGAGTTTCAGCTTTGTGAGTTTGAGAACTCAGCAACAAAGGATGCCATGCGTCATAGTTACCTAAAAATATGCTAAATAAGTAGAATGCATTTGGTTCGTTATTCCTCATTAATGAATCGTGAAGGTTTTACAGAAATCAGCACTTTGAATTAAGCTACGCAGCTGCCAGGACTGTCAAAGAGCATTAGCAAATGGTTGGCTGCCCTTTTTGGCATCATCATTATACTGTATGTATTATTAATGTAATGTATTGCTACAGTGTATCTCCAAGTTGCCCTTAATTGTGCTGTCCTACACAGTACAACCTTCCCTCGCTCTATTCTAAAGCTACTCCTAACACTAGTTTGTATACCATGTCCTTCACTAACCTATGCTAAAAATGGCTCCTAACATTAGTTTACCCTTCACTATTCTGCTCTAAAAGAATTTGCTGGGTTACCCCTGGCTGTCCTAGTCCTGCGGTGCCCTTCTCCACCAGGTTACTCCTGGTTGTCCCTGGTCTAAAACTGGCCTCTGTGCTCAAGGCCACCTCTCCTCTGTCCTTGAGGGCCCCAAAAGGCAGGGACTGCATCTCTGGTGCTTGACACCGAGCCAGTTTGTGTCATAATGGACAGGACCCTTGAGCAATGAGATGTCAAGGCAACCCAGTGTCCCGCCCCCGCTGACGTGAGTGACTGATTACCTGTCTCTAGAGCGGAAGTCTCTGCATCTGTTTCACTGCTCTGACATTCTCAGCACTTCAGCGTAGGGTAGTTTAAACGAGGATAATTTAGACTACCTCTGCAAAAACATCCCGTTTAGTAAATGCCAAGTTCAAATTTAAAGGGTCAGGACAATTAATTGTCTGAGGCATTTTGCTACTGCTATTTTTTTCTTCTTCTATGCTGCAAAAAGGGGTCCTGGTGACTGTTAAACAGTAGAACATGGTGCTAGGTTCAATTCCCAGGAATTAGGGTCAATGATGTGATGCATTTTTTGCCCTATCTATTAACTAATTCAAAAATAGATTAGTAAAGCAAGAATTCATACAAACATTGACACCATATCTGCTATAATACACTTGTCTTTATTTATTTATTTATTTTTCTGGGGACATATAGTCAAAAATGTCAGGCAAATGTTTGGCATAATATTAAATTAATACATCTAAAGAAAAAAAAAAACTTTTCACTGCTTATAAATATGTGAAAAACATTTGACTGCCAAATGAAACTTCTGTGATAAAACCAACAAACAGGAAATGATCACAGAAACTCTGCAGACCCTCATGAATATCAAGGCCAATAAATCACTCAGACAATTGGCCTATTTTATGACAAAGCAGGGTTAGTTAGTTCAGGTCATATGGCATGATGAGGTGCAGTAAACGATTTCTGAAAAACGCTGTTGAAAGTAGATCAAACCAAGCACCAAAACAATCTTGTAGCCAATCAGCAGTAGGGGGCTTGTCCACACATGATGGGGGAGGAGAGAGAGTGAGCATGAGGGAGATTTGAAGAAAGACTGTTGAAAGAGTGAAGGCTGAGAGACATTACAAAAGAGAAAATATCACTGGAAAAAGAAGGGTTATGATCAGGCAAGAGGTTTAGGACCCATGTTATTATTAGAAAGCTTTCCGGTGCTGGAGAGACCTTAAACAGGAAGGCCTGTAAATGCTCCATATGTAAGTAACATTGGTTTTGAGTGTGTGCTGTTGGCGACTAAAAACAAACTCTTGCTTGAATATACTTGTGTACTGTATGTTCGTTTTTTGTTCTTCACTGTCGTTCATTCATCATCGTCTGTTTATTTATTTTTTGGAACTTTTATTTTGCTTCGCTTCTGCTATGATAAAGAGACATCCACTTTTGCATTGTGTGTTCGTGCATTTTTGGGTTGGAGCAATGAAGGGAGGGGTGTGTTTGTGTTGGTTGATTTCAAACATAACAACAGCATTCAACAATGATTCTCAGAAATCACTTACTACACCTTTAATGAGATTTGTTATATACTGTTTATATGTATATGTGTGTGATAATTTCATAAATCTCATTGAATTTCTGCGCAATTTCTGAGAATTATTGAAAAACATCTTTTTGGACATAATGTTTAAGATGTGTAATCTCACACATATTAAAAGAATGTTAAAAGTACACACTGATCAGGCATAACATTATGAGCACTGACAGGTGAAGTGAATAACACTGATTATCTCTTCATCACGGCACCTGTTAGTGGGTGGGATATATTAGGCAGCAAGTGAACATTTTGTCCACAAACAAAATGTGGTGTCTTAGAAGCAGTAAAAATGGGCCAGCATAAGGATTTGAGCGAGTTTGACAAGGGCCAAATTGTGATGGCTAGACGTCTGGGTCAGAGCATCTCCAAAACTGCAGCTCTTGTGGGGTGTTCCCAGTCTGCAGTGGTCAGTATCTATCAAAAGTGGTCCAATGAAGGAACAGTGGTGAACTGGCGACAGGGTCTGGGCGGCCAAGGATTAGTGATGCACGTGGGAAGCGAAGGCTGGCCCGTGCGGTCTGATCCAACAGACAAGCTACTGTAGCTCAAATTGCTCAAGAAGTTAATGCTGGTTCTGATAGAAAGGTGTCAGAATACACAGAACATCGCAGTTTGTTGCGTATGGGGCTGCATAACTGCAGACTAGTCTAGGTGCCCATGCTGACCCCTGTCCACCACCGAAAGCACCAACAGTGGACACGTGAGCATCAGAACTGGACCACGTAGCAATGGAAGAAGGTGGCCTGGTCTGATGAATCATGTTTTTTTTACATCACGTGGATGGCCCAGTGCATGTGCGTCACTTACCTGGGGAACACATGGTACTAGGATGCACTATGGGAAGAAGGCAAGCCGGCGGAGGCAGTGTGGCAATGTTCTGCTGGGAAACCTTGGGTCCTGCCATCCATGTGGGTGTTACTTTGACACATACCACCTACCTAAGCATTGTTGCAGTCCATGTACACCCTTTCATGGGAACGGTATTCCATGGTGGCTGTGGCCTATTTCAGCAGGATAATGCACCCTGCCACAAAGCAAAAATGGTTCAGGAATGGTTTGAGGAGCACAACAACGAGTTTGAGGTGTTGACTTTGCCTCCAAATTCCCCAGATCTCAATCTAATCGAGCATCTATGGGATGTGCTGAACAAACTAGTCTGATCCATGGAGGTCCCACCTCGCAACTTACTGGACTGAAAGGATCTGCTGCTAACATCTTGGTGCCAGATACCACAGCACACCTTCAGGGGTCTAGTGGAGTTCATGCCTTTATGGGTCAGGGCTGTTTTGGCAGCAAAAGGGGGACCAAAACAATATTAGGAAGGTGCTCATAATGTTATGCCTGATCAGTGTAAATAATTATCTTGATTGTTTCACAAGATAGGCAAAGTAACTATTTTCTTGTCATACATGTTTTTCAAAATTCAAACTAGATTTCTCCTGCATCTTAAAATATTTTCTTTTGTTTACCATGACACTAGGCCACATACACAGTGCAGCTAAATTTGGTTGTCAGTTCACCTTTTAGTGTTTAATCATGTTCTGTACACACACACACCTGCTCACTTACTCCGCAAACTTGATCACTTAATATGCCAAGCTTGAACTACAAGCCCAAAAATGCTTATATTAAGTGGACATGGCAACACTGCAGGAGCATGCTCTGTGAAGCAGCTTTTCCAAGCACAAGCGAAACACGACAACTTCGTCGACTGTGCTGTGCTTTAGTTAAAATTGCTGTATATAACGAGTCTTTTGTCGCTGTAATATTTATTTGGTCACAACAGTGGATATCAAACATGCGAGACAGCAGAATGTTGCTATGATCACCACAGTATCAATCATTGCAGGTTCGGGAGTGAGTTGTGTTCTGTACACACGTAGAATGATAATTCAGGGGACTTACTACAGCATTTAAATGTGGTTGTCACTCCAAAACTTTACAGTGTGTTCTTGGCCATATTTGTCTTTGACCTATTAACTGATTCCCAATGCATGAAACCAATGTACTGTACGGTAAGTTGCTTTGCATAAAATCATCAGTCAAATGCATAGATGTAAGATCAGAACAATGGCTTGTTGGCTAGTGATAGAATCAGAAAATGACATTGATCAATATATAATCAAAAGAATAACAAACTCCCGAGTCCGAGGATCAAAAACAAGTAAATGGCTAAAGATCTTAGATTCACACAAACATGCTTTTCTCTGGCCCAGTTTTAATGGACTGTTTACGGCCTGCTCCAGATGTGAGCACTGAAATTTTGGCCCTGCCATGTTGCATTAAAGAGCCGATGTAACCTAAATGGAACCTCACGGGCACATTTAAAATCCGGAATGCAATTATGATGCCTCGACATCCAGGGGTAAATGGAAATTGTTGGCTGAGGTTTGCCTGTCAGTGAAAAGCATTGTGGGAATTAACTGGCATTGTGGCGTGCTAAACATGTAGAAGGTGGTGACTGCCAGGTTCATATTAGATGCCCGCTGATAGATTTGTTGTCATGGCGATGAAGACAACAGCAAAACAGTGGGGAAAAAATTGTCAAAAATAATAGAACGATGTTTGAAGTGCAGAGAAGGTTGGTTGATTGTGGGAGGAGGTTAACGGGATCCTTCCATGAATATTCACGGCTGACACCCCCGGGGATGAGAGACCCTAATTAACAAATCCCATTAATTACGAGACTATCACAACTGATTAGGAGATGGCCGTCTGCTCCTGGCACAATGCGGCCCATATTTTCTGCTTCACGGAGGCACGACGAACTCAACTGCCAATCAGAGTTAGGGAGTGCAGAGGGAGCGAGGGATCTGGGTGTTGGCTAGATACAGCACCGACACCGTTTGAACACACGAGGCCATAAACCATCTTTCACGTTGATACGCTGAATTTAGATTCAGACAAGAATCTAAAAGGGTTCTAAAAAGAACATTAACAGCTCATTTGTGAAAAAAGAGTGAACACATTAATGAGCCAATTAATGCCTTCACACATCTCTGTGTTTTGTGTGAAAAGGATAAAATGTGGTTAAGGAAAGCTTTTTCGTACCAGCACGCATGTATGTGCCAACCGTGTGATGATTACAAAACAATGAGCACCCCTCAAGAAGGTATCGACAGATTACATATTATGTGCAAGATGGTATTAAATGATGATTTATACTGTGACATTTTCTTTGCATTTCATAATTATTAACTGTTAGCAACACTCAAAGCCTCCAGTGCTGTAATTGGTGTCACAATCTAAAGGCATGCACATGTAATATTATTTCATATCTTCAGTATTAAATTAATCCATACAATGAGTTGGGAACAAGTTCACAAGGAGCACTTATGAAATGACTGCAGTACATTTATAAAAAGTTATTATTTCTAGTTCCACAGTAATTCAACACTCAACAAAAATTTTGATGGCTTGTCTACAGACAACATTAAAGGGACTGTTCACCCAAAAATGAAAAATCGGTTATGATTTAATCATTGTTCCAAAACAGTATGACTGACTTTCTGCTGTGTAAACCATGAAGATTTTAAACACTAGGGTTGAGTATCGATTCAGATGTCCCAATTCAATTTGATTCTGATTCACAAGGTCTCAATTAGATTCGATTTCGATTCTGAATTTTCGATTTTGATTCTCAATTTTCGATTCAATTCAATTCAATACATTTTCACTGGCCCCACCAAAAAAGTAATAAATGAATAAAACAGTTATTGTTTTTGTAATTGTATCCTTATATTGTAATAAAGAAGGTTATGACACACAATATTTTACATACGAAATTTAACAATTCTCAATTCCATTTGAGACCACAGCTAAAACTACTAACATAAATTTCAAATATTATTAAAGACAAGTAAACAGTTATTAATAAAAAATAACAAATATTTAAACTACAAGCAATAGCACAAATAAATAAATACAAGAGAACAGAGATACAAATGAAATAGTCAGTGCTTTTAAGGTTTTTCAGGTAGTCTGGGTCTAAGAGTAGTTTTCAGGTACAGAAATTGAATAAAGTAATAAAATGTAAAATAACACTGCATATAATATTCACTGTACATATTAAATAAAGGTTAATCCTTATTAAAGTTACAAAAATGTTATTCAGTGAAGAGCAGGGAGTGAGTTCTTTTTTTTTGTAGTTTGATTAACATTAAAACACAGACAGTTGTAGGAATATTAGGTTGCTGTCACTTTAAGACTAATGCACATTTAGGCGCAAGGAGAGGTGAAAGACAATTAATTTTATTACTTAAAATAAATAAATACGGAAAATATCAATTCGTGGCTTTTGAGAAACGATATCAAATCGACCACATTTTAAAAAACAATTAATCGAAAAATCCATTTTTTTGCACAGCCCTATTAAGCACTCTTCTTTTGTGTTCCACAGAAGAAATTCACTTATACAGTTTTGTCAAAACTGATTTTGTCCATAGTGAAAGTCAGAGAGATTCAACAGAAAAAAAGAGAAAAAAATGAGTGAACTATCCCTTTTTTGCCTCTCACCTAGTTAACAAAACACTTTTCTGAGTATGCGAGTCAAACTCTCCTAAAGGGATGTCAAAATTAGCCGTTCATAATTTTAAGTCATATCTCTTGCGGAGAGATCTTAGGCAGTCCTTTCCAATTCAAATCCCCTCATTATAATGCGCTACACACCTACCAGCACTTCCAGTTGCCCTGGGTGAGAGTGCCTGCCAAATGAATGGAGCATAATGTAATGTATTGTTTGATTTGCTGATTTGCACATTTGCATGTTCAACAGAAGTGGAGTACAATGTGAACAGTGGAAGCTGGCAGGCGGGCGGCCGAGGCCAACTCAGTCAGCCCTCTGTGCTAATCAAGCTAGTGAACAACTCCTTGTTTTCAGCATTTAAAGAGCTAATGCCAGGGATGGTAATACATTTTTAATTGCAAGTGTGATTACCCTTCTAAGCAACCTCAGCCAGTTGATTAAATGCATTTGGGTCAATATTAGAGGCCAGTCATTTCCAGTGTTAGGGCCTCAGGAGAAAGTCCTAGAGGTAATTGCTGAAGCACAATTAGAAATCTTTCATATTGTAATAATGGAGAATCATGTCCTTTAGGAAACTGGGCAAAACATGATTAATGATAGAGAACACTTCTCAGCATATTAGCAAATGGCTCTATTTAATTGAAAATGCTAATTGTGCATGAACCGTATGGCAATACATATGTCTTGCAAACTGCATTTTGTACAGTACCAATACAGGGTAATAATCATTACTTTACCTTATTATAAAGAAGTGCATAGTTCTTTTTAGGATGGTATGTCTTTTGAGCGGTAAACAAGGATACCATTTGAGATTTATTCACGTTTGCGAATCAGTTTTTTCCCTGATCACTATTTGGCAAGGATTAAGGTACACTTGAACTTTCATTTCAAATGAGCATTAACCACCGCAGATGAAGCAACTACTGGCAGGCTGCTGTTAGATTTCCAGATAATGAACAGGCAAATTTCCAATGCACAGACCACATTGAGCAATGATGCTAATTGTTGAGTGACCCACTGAATGTTTTTTTTTTTCTTTTCTTTTCTTTTTTTTATGTCTTATGCTTTTCTGATCAACGCCTCCACTCTCTAACAAGGTCTGAAATATTATGTTGTAATTCAGGCATAAAAGACGCATCAAGGCCAGAAAATGATGGCAAAGACAGCAGCGTATTTGTAAAGCATCATACAACTATGAGCAGCAGACCACATCAGGCCTAAAACACAAATTCTTAATCCTGTTCAGTCATATCTAATTACCCTAACTTTTAGTTATATGATGTTTTTTTTTTGCAGTTGAGCTAAAGTATACATGGTAATTACTGTCAGGGAGTGAGACAAGATTTTGTAAATGATTTTTCTGACTCAGTGCAGATCTTGGAAAATGACAGTCTCAATGCCAGTTCATCTTTAATTGGGGAGCTCAGGTAAATGATTAGAGCATCTTTCAAAATGCACAAGCAAATAAGAGATTGAAACTGTCCATTTTTATCACACCTCACCTGCCAAATATGGATGCATCTTATGAAAATCTTTTGAACAAATACTGATGTGATACATAGTACGTTTGACCCTAATGTGTCAATAACCTTATATAATGAACTATTTAATTGAGCTAGTAAACAGGATGCAGAACATAAGTAAAATTATTATGAATTGAAATGTAAAGAAATCCATATAACTGAGATAGATAGATAGATAGATAGATAGATAGATAGATAGATAGATAGATAGATAGATAGATAGATAGATAGATAGATAGATAGATAGATAGATAGATAGATAGATAGATAGATAGATAGATAGATAGATAGATAGATAGATAGATAGATAGATAGATAGATAGATAGATAGATAGATACTTATATGCCCCATATACTAGTCCCATAAGTACATAAACGCTAATAATGTAAAAATAATTTCTGGCTTGATTAAATTATATTTAAGCATTTCAACAAGAGTTTTATTCAAACTAAAAACTGTCTCGGTCCTCACCTTCAAACTCTAACCTTAAATGACAGCACTGTAAACAAGCTAGACCCTGAGTGGGCTCCAAAATCTGACACCCGCTCTCTCCAGCCACGTGTAACACTGTGCGCCATGTGTTGCCGAAGAGAATAATTGGCCAAAGTTTCATGCAAATATCACCGTGCCACAGAATTAAAGGTGGGATCTGTTCGTTCATGCAGATGACAACTTGAGCCCTCATTTTCTCCCTCTCAGAATAATCAGGCACCCAAGGAGCACATGGAGGCACAAGAACATAAAAGCCCCCTCTTTATGTCAGAGGAATTAAGTGGCCTCCTGTTCAACCCTATGCAGGAGATGGAGGAAAATCCTGAGCAAGGAGGAAAACAACAACACTAAGCCAGATCAAGAACCTCATTGCCAAATGCAGCAAGGAGCATTTCAGCATTCGACATTTAACCTTATACAATTACAATTCTTCATATCAATGTCTAAATGACTAAATTCCCAACAGATCCTTAAAAATGAAGATAAAGCAGGTTTTGGGGATGGCAAATAAGGTTAGTGACTATCACAAAATACATGTTAGACCCAAACGACGCCAGCCAAATCAGCTTTTGGACATCAGACTCCAAATTTATGCAAAGATTATTTTCGCTTTTCCAGCAGATGACATTGCGAATTGTCCTTTAACATCCGTCTCTGTTCATTTTCTCTCATTACGTTGTAATGCCAATTAAAAGCACACAATTACAGAATGGAAAACACAGTTCACGGGAGCGACAGACAAACACTTACACACAGCATACAAATACACAATGATGTTTACCTGATCCATGTTCTTTATTGTGCGACTCCTGCATCTCACTGTCTCCGTGTTAATGAACACATTAGGGTAGTCTACACCCCGGCCATCTCCCCACAAATAGAAAGGAAGATATACCTCATACCAGTCCCATGGGTCGCCCTCATTAGGGGGCGCAAGCCATTGAGAGGGGCTCTTTCTCTTCCATCCAAAGCAAGGACAAAGTAATGTCAAGCTGGTGAGTTATAGCCACCCATTCTTCAGTTCTACAGCTTTGATGGGGATACAGCAACTCATCTAAAGGGAAAATTGCACTCTCTGTCCATCATTTACACAGACAGGCAAGCATGTAGGTGGTGCATGTGTCAACTCATTACAGAACTAGTGCAGAGAAAATAAAAAGCTCAAATGCCGTTAACGAGGAGCAAAAAAAAAAGCTTGATTTGTATTATTGTCTTCCCTGATAAAAGCACTAAAAGGCTTTTACATCCACGTCAACAAGTCATAATGTATCATTCCACGACCAGATGATGACTCGAGTGAGAATCAAGAGGGAGAAAAGGTCATCTTTTTATTTTTGTCCCTCTCACTTTCTTTCATAAGAGTCAGACTAATTAAAACACAAAGCAAGAGTTTGCATGACCTGTCGATGGATTTCAGTTAGTGATGGCAGGACTGCTGTTACCAGCATGCCACAATGCTCAGTGCTTGCCGCCCAGCTCCAGCAGAACTGAGCAGAGCGGATAGAGCTGCGGGACACTGCCGTTAATAGGAACGTGGCTCTAAATAATTCATCATGTTTCAGAAGAACAACGCAGCCTCTGTGAGGAAGGTTGCTGCACACTCATGTGGGCACAGTGCTCTGAGAGCAGGTGAAAACAAAACTACCGTTTCTACATGCACCAATACCGTTAGGTGCAAGCCAAGAGAGATGTTGCACAATAATGGAGCATGTGCTGAACTTTAGATGTACCCTCTGATGGTGCTCACCATGGTGCTGAACCTACAATCCACATGTAGTCTGCTACTCTAACTGTGCCACCTGCTAGGCAACATGAAGAGCCATGTGAGTCTGTGTTTGCTGACTTCAGTTATAGAAAAAAAATAAAGTATGTTTCATCAAACCCTTTGTTGATGTGCTAAACAGAGTGTGAAAATAAGGAATGCAATGCTGTGTCGTAAAAACATATTACGAAGTAACTAGTCACAGTTTCTGCATTCTTGGTAATAAATAGACATTATAGAAGACAGGGAGTAACCTACTATGTAACTTTGTTTAAAAAAAATCAGTGTGAATTGTCATTTACAACTCATTTTACTTCTATAATTTGACATATTTCCAAGTGAAGCAGAATATTCAACAATAAAACCAATTTAAGGCAAGTCATTATTTTATCCATTTGACATTGATTGGAGCTAACTGGCTATTGATTTTAACATTAGTCTTGCAGTAACCTAATAAACTTAGAGCACTTAAATAACTACCTTTTTTTTTTCTTTTAAATGACTACAACATATAGGAGCAAAGGAAATCAAATAAGCTCATCGAAACTCTCTCTCATTCTGTATGTAACGTTAGCAAGTCAAATTCATTATAGTGAAAGTATTCGTATAATAAACTACCCTCTCTGACTGAATTCAAAACCGCATACTACCAAGCCTTAAGTCAGTTTAAATCACAGATTACCGGTCCAAAAGCTTTTTCAGATCCCAAAAACAAATATAATCTCTCTTAAATCTAATCTCAAATATAACATGTGTGTTGCTTGGAGACGAACAGTTCTGCTTTGTCTTTATATTTCCGTTGGCAAAACTGAGCAAAATAGACAACATTGTGTCTAAAATAACACAATACTAAATTCTTATTTAACTGTTGTATAAAATCAGTAGGCATATCATATTTGCACGTGTGCTATTCTGGACAAAATGATATCATATTGTGTGATATCATATGTAAATATTGACATAAATATTGTCCCTTATCTTAAATTTTAGGGACATTCTAACTACATTCTATAGGCTTCATCACGCAGTGAGTTATTGCCCTGCTTCTTATTCAGTCAACTGTATGAAATGTCAGATGACCAACGTAGGACTGGTGCGGAACAAGTGCGTTAAATGCGTTAATAATTTTAACAGGTTATTTTTAACCATAATTAATCTAATTAATGCATTAAGCCGACAGCCCTAATACTAATATATACTGTACATTTACTGTGTGCTACTAACCATGATCCTAACCTTTATCCCCTATAGCGAAATCTCAGTTGATTCAGCTTTTATAAATGATTAAAATATTGGTGAGCAGGACACCGTGAGCCTGGAGACTTTAGTGTACTCTGTGAGTTTTTAGAAGCTTGTCTCAAAGTTGTGCCATAAATTAACACTGCTCATAAATGGCTGTTGAGATAGTATCTTCAACTGTAGATTGTAGATATCGGAAACAGTTATTTGAACTGGTTTTTGCATTGGATGTTGCCACAAGCTGAATCATAAACACCATTTAATTTCTTTGATATTGTTTGATGTTATTTTAAAGTAGCTGTTTACCTGCAGATTGCAACACCACCACTGTTACCACTAAAGAAAAATAAAAATTCATAGAAATAGCAGTTTTGACTGTGGAGAGCTGAGAATGTTCATTTAAAGGCACGAAATGAACAATACACTACGTTTACACACTTTACAAACTATATACACAACAGTTATAAATATTTTTATTAGGGATGTCCAGATCCGATCACGTGATCGTAAATCGGGCCCGATCACGTGGTTTCAGACTCAATCGGAATCGGACGTTACCTCCCGATCAGGACTCGGATATATATGTATTAGGGGTGCAACGGTTCTCAGTAAAAAATCGAACCCTACGGTTCTCCACTTACGGTTAGGTACGCACTTGCACCGCGGTCCATCTCGAATGACGACGCATCTATTGGTTAATATGGTTTGTTTAAAATAGCAACGTGGAAAACAGACAGACAGAGTTCAAATAATGTATGTTTCAGTCGATGGATGCGCAAAACGTTACAACAACGATAATCAGAAAGCGTGGACAAAACAGTCACTCTTTGTAAACTGTTAACTGCGAGTGCCGTCTGCTCTAATGTCCAGTCATTTACGCCGTCATCACCCGGGTGTTGATACAGGTGAGACCTGAACAGCACACGTTGCTGTCTGTGTTTAAACTAACTCATGTAAGCCTTGCTGATTTAAACCTTCAAGAACAAGACGCGAAAGAGAACTCGCACGCGCTGTGAGAAGATTTGTGTGCGCTCATCAGAAGCGCGCACACGCTTATTTCAGTTAGAGCGCAAATACTGAGTTCTCTTTCAAGTCTTGCGCTTCAGCGGACAAATTCATACAAAAATGGTGTCAACATGCCCGTCTTAGAGAGTACCCTACAAACATAGTCGGTTATGTCTTAAGTGAACGTATATTAGTCGAGAAAGACAGCGCATGTGTAACAGTATATGTACTGGATCGTGCATGTCTTATAGGGGAAAAAAACTATTCCTGCTGCCTGATTTTAATGTTAAATCAAACAACAAATAACAAAGAAATCACTCACTGCTCTTGACTGAATAGTTTTTGTAACTTCAATTATGATTAATATTTATTTATTTTATACAGTAAAGATAATATGCAGTGATATTTTATATTTGATTACTTTATCCATTTTCTGTACGTGAAAACTACTGTTAGATACCTGAAAAACCTGAAAAGCACTGTTCCTGGATCCTGGCTCTGTTTTTTCGCTCTTCTTTATTCTTTTTCATGTATTATAGAAGTATCGGATCGGGACTCGGTATCGGTAGATACTCAAAATCAAATGACTCGGACTCGGACTCAAGGGCAAAAAAACGTGATCGGGACATCCCTAATTTTTATAGATCATTAGTATATTCTGGCAGTTTTGATTGGGTGGACTATGTGGCCTCACCCCTGGTTTCAATGGAAACTGAAGTTGTCTATCTCATAGCATTACCAGCCTTTCCCTAAGAAAAGTGTGTTGTTCCCACATCTCTGTTTTAGAAACCATGCAGGTGAAGTGATGAGCTCAACCTTCTCTTAATTGGGCCAGATGTCTGCAAACTGTGCTGTCACAATACATTTTGACCCCTGACATTTGCCAGCTCAACACCTCTGCACTTATTGCTCATCAGAGCAAAGAACCATACAACTCATCTTTCCACCTCCAGATCGCAGAATGCCCAGGTCAGCAACAAAATATAGAGTGAATATCATGAAGCAGACTGGTTGTGACTATGTTGTCAGCCAGCTAAGAAGAACATGGCAAGGCATTAATCCACATTAACACCTTAACAATGACTAACAGACTTTATTGCATAATATATAGTGAAATACAAATAAGGGTATTACATTATTACAGCACACAAACTCTGATAAGACAATAAAAAAGTGGCTTTAAAAGTCAATACTTTTTTTTTTCATTCTGCACAGAACACTATATTTTAAAGCGATTTAGAGAAGAAACGGTTAGAGGCCTACTGAGCTCAACGGCTTTGGCAGAACTGTGATATAAACAAAATGCTATTGGCTATTTTATCAAGGTCAAGGAGCTAGAAAATAGTAAATGTGTGAACAAGTGAACGATTTTAGCCGCATTTGATTGGACAGAAAATCTGATGAGAAGCTAAAGTGCAGCGTGATGTCATCAAAATCAATGATCCATGTTGGCGGAAGTGGGAGACTGTATATATCAGATACAGCGCAGAATTTTTCTTAAGGAATAAAACCTTAAAATATTGTAAACTATACAGGTAACCCAGCTGGTGCATTACTACAATATTAAATGTTAAAATTAACAACCAAATTGTACACAATTGCATATAATGCAGTTTTAATAATAATAATAATTTTATAATACATTTTTAGGATAAAGATATGAATATGTAAGATATTAAAGAAAAAAATGTTCCTCTCAAGTTCATTTTTCATACTAACCATCAAGTATATAGTCATTGAATGGCTTTCCTGAGGTAAATGTAATGCTAGGTGACTTTTTTTGACGACTTTCGCAGTTGAAACACTGATTAACTGATTACATGAGACATGATACATTTCAGTAAGGTGTACTGTATCTTTCAACATACCTTCTGATGTACACTGATGTTTATTTCGTGCTGTAACTAACGTTAGTGGTAAAGAGGAAGAGATGATAGGTTCACGTGCCACTTGAACTGAGGTGCTTCAGCGATCTGTTATGACACATTAAAAAGCACCAAAATCACATTCATTGTTTGAATTTCGTAGTAAAATTAATATAATTTAAAAGCAGAGACTTTGTTTCATATTAAAAGTAACCTGATCTGTCTTGTCTGTCAGCACGTTGTCAGTGTCCTTTGCTTTTCTAAGTATTTTTCACTAAACTGACGTGTGGCGTGCGAACAGTCAATTGCCTGACTCGAAATGCGTGAGAGTTGTCAGGCTTGCATATGACTGCAGTCAAAAAAAATAAAATAATAATAATAATAAAATAATAATAATAATAATAGTTTGTAGTTAGTTAAACTTCCCCACTACTGGCTCGGCTTCGTTCTTCTATAGAGGGTATGCATCGACGTCACTTTCCCGCCGGAACGCGCTCCCTCAGCTGGACTGAGTGGCAAAAGAACCTGCTGCGTGACTGGATTTAATAGGGGAAACTGCGAAAATGCGAGTAAAACTAACAAATTACACTAAAGGTTGGGCCCGAAAGTGTTCCTTACAACTTGTCAAATATACCTAATCCATGGATATTGACATGCAGCCAGGAGTCGTGTTTCCTGACATTTATATGTGCCTGATTTCGACGGCGGGGAAATACATAAAGCAAATCTGCCTGTGAATATTTTATATAACTACAATATAGCTAGGTTTAAATACGAGTAATCACTTATATCAATGCTATATATATCATCATATTGTCCAGCCCTAAAACATATATATATAGTAGCCTAGAGTTTTTTGTTTATTTAAAAACACCCAATTATGCAGAATATAAGATGGAAAATATTTAATTGATGAGCTGTCAACATAATATATAACAATACAATATATACGGTATGATTTTACCTCAAAATCCAACAATTTGACACTAAATGATAACTGCAAATCCATGTTTCTCTGCCTGGAGTCGAGCTGTTTCTGTGAATTGCAGCAATCCATTTACTTCTTTTTTTTCTGTAGCTTTCGGCTGTTTTTAAATATATACCTCAGGTTTTGTGTCAAAGCTATTTGTACAGTCAATCACAAAGCTCTTTCCCGTTTTGGATGTGTTCTGTGTGTTTTTCGCGGCATTCACGCTGTAAACCAATGCTGCCACTCAGTCTTTTGCCACTTAGCGGGCGTGACCGCAGTCTTAACGGTCGACGGTGATGTCACGTGCATACCTAACCATAGACATTATGTACCTAACCCTCTATTGGACTGCATCCGACTGGATTACAGTATTGCGCTATAGTGGCCCACTGGTAAAACCGTGTTATTTTAGGCCTTTAAAATGTCAAATCAGATCAAAAGACTATTCGACAACGAACATACAGTATTTGTCGACGTCTAATTGTTTCACCCCTAGTCTCAATTTTGAATTCAAACTGAATCAATGCCCATTTGGTTAAATAAACATATAGTGAAAAAGCAGTGGATTGATCCCCCCAGCGTTGTTTATATGTCCTGAGTGATAATTCAAACTGTGTACAAAGGTTATCCAAATAGAGAAATATTCTAAGATCCCCAAAGACTCACTTGACAATCCAAACTTCTCCGATAAGGTTATTTTTGGATGCAGCAGATAGCGTGTGTTGGATACTTTGTATACATGTAGCTTATACAGTTGTTTGTTTGTGTGCTAGAAATGGCCACATGACTCCTGCTCTTTTGACAGAAAATTTTACAGGATTTGTAATGACTTATGAAGAAAAAATAGAAGAGAATGTAGATATATACACATAAAATATAAACTTTATTTGTAAAAAAATATAATAATAACAATAATAATAATTGCTCCCTCATAATACGCGTGTTGGCTATTTTAGTAGACACAGAACAAACCTACAATTTACGACGTAACATCTTATCAAGTGCATAATAAATGTTCTGACAAAAGTTTCTCTGACATGGCAGTAAAGAAGAAACACAAATGCAGCCTGGTTAGCGAGATAGAGAGACAAGGCTGGAGCAAAGCTGGTTAAGATTAACAGCTGTTGCCTCCCAAACTGCGTATTAGAGTAAAGACCAGAGACAAATAGCATGTGTGCAGCACAGCGAACAGCAGAGAGCTGCTTCATTACTCAGTCAGACTGACTTAGCCTGGGATAGTAACTATAAATAAATGTTTTTAATTTGCTTTTCTCTCATTGTTCTGAGGCCTGTTCTGCTTAGCTAGCATTTAAGAGGAGCCATGTGCTTTGAATGCAGAGCGACCGGTGATGAATGAGGCCAGTCTTAATGTAGCTGAATCTCTTTCTGCAGCTCTCACTCACATCCTCGCAAATAAGCACGTACACCCAGACACACAACCCCAGATAACACATACACACTGAGACTCACTGCTAAATATGGCCCAAATGCTGAGAGAGAGAGAGAGAGAGAGAGAGAGAGAGAAAAAAAATGGTTATCAACTTACAATACATTTGTGGCAGATGCCATCAACACCTGGTGTTTTTAAATGCATTATGCATGGACACTGATAATGTTGCCAAATTTGCAGGACCAATCAAAATCTGAAATAAAGAAATAAATAATCAAAAAACAATGAAGGAAGAACTAAATATTTAATACACTACACAAGATGCTTTGAACAGGGCAAAAAGCTAGATAGATAGATAGATAGATAGATAGATAGATAGATAGATAGATAGATAGATAGATAGATAGTCATTTAGCACACACTTTCATCACAGTTTCAGTATTACAAGGACAATCTCCCTGAAGCAAGCTGGGGTTAAGTGCCTTGCTCAAAGGCTCAGTGGTGATAGCTCATGACTCACTTCTTAAAACAATCAAACCAGCAACCTTGGCTTCATTCATTTCCAGCTTAAGCTTCAGCCACTATGCCATACCAACCCACACTGACATAACATACATTCATTAACAGTCTTTTCAAGGCTCAGTATGTAAGTTTCGCCGCTAGAGGTTGCTTTTTCAAGACAATGAAAAAGGCGTTGCTTAATGACACCGTGGATGAACGTGGAATCATGGGAGTTGTTCACCTCCACAGCCGATGGAAAGCAATCCGACAGGACTCAGGCAGAAATCATGTTCAAAGGTGATCTAATGTATTAAAGTTTTATTAACGTTACTGTGGTATGAAGCAGGGCAGGGCCAGGACATTTTATGTTGCTGTTTTTATTATACTTATGCTGCACTCGGCCACTGGAAAACATGCGATTCAAACAATAACTGTTGAACTATATAACAATGATTAGTTTTCTGTTGATAAAAGTATCCAAACAGTTGCTCACCTGTCTAATAAAACGTGTAATATACTAAAGCAGATGTCAAGGCTATCTATCTATCTGACTATCTGTCCGTCCGTCCATCCAAAAAAGAGTGTAACAACCCTGGTGATTACGGATCTGTTATAAACCTGTTTGTCTGCTGTTATTTAGCTATATTTGTATTTATAGTATTTTAAATATTCTTCAACCAAGATGCAACCTGCCTATGCTGCCTTAAGCCCCCACCCTCCACCAAAAATCATGGAAAAGACGTAAACATCTATATTTATCAGCTATAACAGGAATGAATAGACTCAAAAATCAATTGCAATACTAGTGAGAAACAGGTAATTCATTCCATTTCTGATAGAGCAAAATTCAGTGTCAGGAAAGGCTATGACACTCTCATCTAACCCCAGCGAGTCTGAATCGAATGTTTCTTTAGCTGGGGTAGAGTAATAAATATGGTAATTCTAAATGGGAAATTTGGGCTCTGCCACTTTCCCAGGGCCTTTTCTCTGATATTCAATCTGCTTACCAAACACCACAGTATCAGCCGCTCATTCACCTTTCTGATTTAACACCAAGATGGAGTTTTTCTTTACTCATTCATTCACCTACACACACATTTACTTAGCTAAACGATGGCGTCCTGTAAATGTTTTATACAAAACAAAGCAAATTACGATTAATATAAACTAATCTTAACCATATAAGACTTTTTTTTTTCATTTTACCCCACATCAACATATTGTTAACAATGATTAACAGCTAATTTTTCAACCTTACTTTAATCATTCTGCTTGTTGTTCAAAGTTGCGGTAATGCTCCTTTCATACTGAAGGTCTGTAATTATCTGGTTCGATGACTACTGTTTTGCCACCTTTTGATTCTAATGTGCATTCAACATCACACATGTTAGCTCATTAAAGCAAAAAAAAAAAAAAAAAAAATCCACTAAATAAAATCTAATCTACTTGTTAATTCTGCATGTCACATGAGCTTGTGCAGATGTTCCCCTTGAATATGAAACACAGCTATATTTGAACTCTGACAGACTACAAAACTGTAAATAAGGATAAGACTTTTAACATAAACTGACAGGCAAACTGAACATGCGCGTACCTTTACAAACTTGTCAGTCCTCATTCATTCAAAGGAGAGGATGTCCTTTTATCTTAACTCATCTAAATAAGCAGGTATATAGAGAGTTGTGAAAACTTCTTAGTAATGTGGTAGTTTTTATTCAGTGTAAGGCCGGAGGGAGAGTGAGCATTCCAGCAGTTTTATATATATAACTCTTTTCCCCTTTTTTTGTGACTCAGTTGGGTGGCAGAGTCAGTGTGCTTTTCCCAGAGATCCATATGGAAGGAAAAACAGTGAAAACGGTGGCCAACAAAATCTGCCCTCCAGCTGGCTCATGTTCCCCAACACTCAATTTGAGGAACAAAGCTGCAGTTTTTGATCCAGCCATCCCAAAATAGCAGTTTGAAATTTACCTCAATAGAAATGGCCTGTGTTGTACTAGATTTTATTGCATACAATTAGCATACACATAAATGGTTAGAAGATTCTCTAGATGGCCTTTGTGAGAGCAAGATGGATGTGAATTTTCACCTGAAGCTAGCAATGTTGCCTTTAGGCACAGAGATTTTGATTGGGTGAGAAATGACTCCTTATTAAAATGTGACAGCAGTTTGGCTGTGCTTGCCATAGGCGAAGGTAAGGTGTAGTGGGCTGCTGATCTCTGATAAGTTCCCATCATGCCATTCACAGAGGGCTGTGCCAGTCTCCCCTTACCTCATTGTATTCACTGCATAAAATCCAGTTGTGACTGAGTGGATACTGTGTCATTTCTTCTGAAACATCCATTACAATTTGAGGAAAGATCTGACCTAAAACACAATCATTTTATGTTCTTTTGCTGTGCTTATGAATGTATGGCTGACTCTAACATATACAATGGTGGCACATCAGTATAAGGATTATCACAAAGATGGATTGAGGTATTTAATGGTATGGGGTTTTCCAGACCACATACAGTGATAGGGGGGCAAGACTGTTGCATCAAAAGGGTTATGGAAGAGACAACTAATAGATTGTGGCAGTGCCCTCTACATACTAGCCATGGGACTGGGGGCAAAGCCAAGGGGACTTTTGATTAGTGGAGCAGACAGGAAGCTGGCTGTTTAATGCAGTATGTATCGTTCTCCACAGCAGAACTAAAAACAGTGTTGCTTTTCATGCCACCTATAAAACAATTAATTTATTTTTATATATGGTACCTTTTTTTTCATATTTATGATTGTTTTATTAATAAAATAATTGGTAATACAATAATAGTAATATCAGTCTCTTGCATCATTCTGGAGGAATTTTGGCCCACCCTTCTTTACAAAATTGCTTCAGTTCATTGAGGTTTGCAGGCATTTGTTTATGCATGTTCTCTTAAGGTCCCGCCAGAACATTGCAGACAGGTTGAGTCCTGGACTTTGACTGGGCCAGTGCAACACCTTGATTCTTTTCTTTTTTAACCATTCTGTTGTAGATTTGCTGGTGTTTTTGGGATCATTGTCCTGTTGCATGATCCAATATTAGCCAAGCTTTAGCTGTCAGGCAGATCGCCTTACATTTGACTCTAATACTTTGGCATACACAGGAGTTCATGGTTGACATGACTGCAAGGCGCTGTGGCTGCAAAACAAGCCAAAAATCATCAACCCTCCACCAGAGTGATGGTTTTTTAGATTTTCACCAAATGTGGCACTGTGCATTATGACCAAACATCTCCTCTTTGGTCTTGTCTGTCCAAAAGACATTGTTCCAGAAGTCTTGTTTTTACCTAAAAAATTATTTACCTAATTTTTATTTTAATACATATATATATATATATATATATATATACACACACACACACACACACACATACATATATATATATATATATATACACACACACACACACACACACACACATATATATATATATATATATATATATATATATTAGTGGTGGGCATAGATTAATCTCACTGTAATCTTTTCTCACTGTAATCTAGATTAATCTAGATTAAAATGGCTCATTTGAATTCTGCCGAAGGCATTCAGAATATGTGTGCTACCCAAATAATGACTAAATGTAAGTCTTTGAGAACGGGTTTCTCAAGCCAGGTGGCCCATTAGACCAGGGGCTCATCTCCTGTTTCCAAAATGCATCACAAACTGCTTGAGAAAGTTCGCCTCGCAGGTAGTTTGTAAGATGGGTCACCTGTGGCCACCTGGAGAACAAGCTCGAGCCCATCATCTTCAACCATGCTGATGGGCCGGCAGCTGGTGGCAATCCACTGAGCGAGGAGATTAGTTAGCTTGGCTGATAGAGCTGTGCTGACGGGCTTGCCTCGGTTGCACTCAAACATAGTAGCTTGACGACGACTCTTCCCCTGCGCTACATCAGTGCTTGGCCCGGCATCTTCCGCATAAGCTAAGGGATGCTTTGCGTTTAGGTGGTACTTGAGACTGGAAGAACTCTTACAGTAAACTAATTCCGCATTGCACAAGGTACAAACAACCTTAGTCTTGTCGAGTTTTCCATTGGGAAGCTTCTTAAAAATACATTTTCCCTGAAGCAAACCCGGCGGCTTCATAGCTGCATCCATGTTAGTACGTCACGTTTAATGTGGTAATTTCACAGTAGGCATACACACAGGTTCGGCTAGGTATACATCCGCGCTAAAATATCAAGGTGAAAGTCATCATAGATTGCGTAGTATAGACCCAGCTCCCTACCCAACTTTGAGAATAGATTAAAGGCAATATTTTTTTATCACCCGATAAGAGTCACACGTTAACGCAGCACGTTAACGCCGATAACGACCCACCACAAATATTATAATTATATACTAATAATATAAGCGTCCTTGAGCTCTGGAAAGGTGCTATATAAATAAAACTTATATATATATATATATATATATATATAATATATATATATATATATATATATATATATATATATTATATATATATATATATATATATATATATATATATATATATATACTTGTATATACACAGTGGGAACGGAAAGTATTCAGACCCCCTTAAATTTTTCAGTCCCAACAGTGAATTTTTCACTCTTTGTTATATTGCAGCCATTTGCTAAAATCATTTAAGTTCATTTTATTTTTTTCCCTCATTAATGTACACACAGCACCCCATATTGACAGAAAAACATAGAATTGTTGACATTTTTGCAATTTATTAAAAAAGAAATATATCACATGGTCCTAAGTAGGGGTGTAAATCGGACAGTTCATCACGATTCGATACAATATCGATTCTCATAGCCAGCGATTCGATATTTTCTGATACCTCAAAAAGTTCTGCGATACGATTACGATACGATTCAATTCGATTAATATTTCGATATTTTGAGCCTATTTTACACAACCAGTTAATTTTTTATTAACTCACAACTGCAACCAAAATATATAACAAACATTTATTTCAAAATGTAACATCCTGAACCCTGATTGGGTCATCCACAAATAAAAAATTCACACAGTAATCTAATGACAGCTTATGACATGACAACAGTCAAGAAAGTATTTTAGTTCTGTGCTAAAATGTGTAATGTCAAAAAACTGATAAACAAGGAATACACACACACACACACACACACACACACACACACACACACACACACACACACACACACACACACACACATACTTAAAAGACATTTCTTTTAAATTTATAGCGCAGGTTTTTAATGAAGCAACAACATATTATAGGTAGGACAAAACAAGACAGGCTATTAATATTCTTTCATTGTGCAAATTTATTATAAAGGCTCCAATACATAGCGGCACAAAGCACTTATGCGCATCCTGTGTGCAGAATGATGTGCTTGAAGCAACACAGAGTAACAGCGCGCGGCGCTCTTATGCGGCAGTTTATTGACCATATTCTTTTAACAGTTTTAATTTCAGTTACTGTGTGTGTGAAGAACGATTCATAGCACTCTATTATCCAGTGTTGTGATCTAACGGACACTGTTTGAGATGTGTGCGCACTGCTTTTTGCAAGGCTTTAAACACAAGCAAATTTTAAACTTTCGTGAAGATTCAGCACTGGCCCGATCAGCCAGTGACAGCTCCATCTACTGTCCCGAGTGTCTTTCACAAGTTCTGAAAGTTAGTTTAAACGAGAATGCACGCGTTGGCGATAATGCATAGATTGATACTGTGTGAAAATGTGGAGAGTGTTAAAACAAAGGTGCCTCTATAAATAGCCCACAGGTATCGATTTTTTACGCATTGCATTGATGCATCGGATCGTTAGACATTAGATCGATGTATTGTTACACCCCTAGTCCTAAGTATTCAGACCCTTTGCTCAGTATTTAGTAGAAGCACCCTTTTGATCTAATACAGCCATGAGTCTTTTTGGGAAAGATGCAACAAGTTTTTCACACCTGGATTTGGGGATCCTCTGCCATTCCTCCTTGCAGATCCTCTCCAGTTCTGTCAGATTGGATGGTAAACGTTGGTGGACAGCCATTTTTAGGTCTCTCCAGAGATGCTCAATTGGGTTTAAGTCAGGGCTCTGGCTGGGCCATTCAAGAACAGTCACGGAGTTGTTGTGAAGCCACTCCATTATTTTAGCTGTGTGCTTAGGGTCATTGTCTTGTTGGAAGGTAAACCTTCGGACCAGTCTGAGGTCCTGAGCACTCTGGAGAAGGTTTTCGTCCAGGATATCCCTGTACTTGGCCGCATTCATCTTTCCCTCGATTGCAACCAGTTGTTCTGTCCCTGCAGCTGAAAAACACCCCCACAGCATGATGCTGCCACCACCATGCTTCACTGTTGGGACTGTATTGGACAGGTGATGAGTAGTACCTGGTTTTCTCCACACATACTGCTTAGAATTAAGGCCAAAAAGTTCTATCTTGGTCTCATCAGACCAGAAAATCTTATTTCTCACCATCTTGGAGTCCTTCAGGTGTTTTTTAGCAAACTCCATGCGGGCTTTCATGTGTCTTGCACTGAGGAGAGGCTTCCTTCGGGCCACTCTGCCATAAAGCCCCGACTGGTGGAGGGCTGCAGTGATGGTTGACTTTCTACAACTTTCTCCCATCTCCCGACTGCAACTCTGGAGCTCAGCCACAGTGATCTTTGGGTTTTTCTTTACCTCTCTCACCAAGGCTCTTCTCCCCCGATAGCTCAGTTTGGCCAGACGGCCAGCTCTAGGAAGGGTTCTGGTCGTCCCAGACGTCTTCCATTTAAGGATTATGGAGGCCACTGTGCTCTTAGGAACCTTAAGTGCAGCAGAAATTTTTTCATAACCTTGGCCAGATCTGTGCCTTGCCACAATTCTGTCTCTGAGCTCTTCAGGCAGTTCCTTTGACCTCATGATTCTCATTTGCTCTGACATGCACTGTGAGCTGTAAGGTCTTATATAGACAGGTGTGTGGCTTTCCTAATCAAGTCCAATCAGTATAATCAAACACAGCTGGACTCAAATGAAGGTGTAGAACCATCTCAAGGATGATCAGAAGAAATGGACAGCACCTGAGTTAAATATATGAGTGTCACAGCAAAGGGTCTGAATACTTAGGACCATGTGATATTTCAGTTTTATCAGTTAAATCTGCAAAAATGTCAACAATTCTGTGTTTTTCTGTCAATAAGGGGTGCTGTGTGTACATTAATGAGAAAAAAAATGAACTTAAATGATTTTAGCAAATGGCTGCAATATAACAAAGAGTGAAAAATGTAAGGGGGTCTGAATACTTTCCGTACCCACTGTATATAAAATCTTAATTAGGCTATTAAAGTCCATAAACACAGATTTACTGATATTTATCCCTAAGCTATATGGTGGACCACTGTCTCTCACAAATAACATTTGGATGTTCATATTACCAATAAAAGATCTGCTGTGCTTTTGTGTTTTGTGTGAGTGTGTATATTTATATTCATTGAAGGAGTATACTGTGAATTATTGGATCCCAAATGAAAATTAAGGAAAACAAAGATTGTCACTAAAACCCTTTTATGTACATCACAAGCCAAGTTTGCTAATTACTGTTTTTTGTTTTTTCTTTGAGAATTCAACAAAGCTATTACTATAAACCTGTATATGCAATGTATAAGGTTATCAAGGCTGGCTACTTTTGATCATGCTGTCATGTTATACAGATTCTCAAACTAATTAGCACTCCTGCAGTCTTTTTCAAAAAAGTAGAAGGGGCAAATTTAAAGTCCCTAATAGGAGAAGAAATAGGAGGTCAGATCTTGGTTGTCACAGCCAAAAACCACAAACTCTAGGGTTACTTTCTTGGGCTCATGCTCCCAATTAGACACCCTGTGGGACTAAGGCCCGGCCTTAGATGAATTCCATTCATGTTATAAAGTTTGACCTTTCAGCTGCAAACCATTTGACACTCATTAGCTTACCAACTAGCCTTTACTAAAGGCATGCAGCAGTCATTGATTGAGATCCTCTATTATCGTCCTCCACGCCTGATGCTTGTTATCTTTCATTCAAATGCTTCAGAGCTCTTCTATTTTTCCTTTCCTTTTTTTTTTTTTAAGGGGGTGGGGATGAGTGGGTAGTGACATTTAAGTGAGACTGAAACATTAATACTAATATTTTCCCATAAACTCAAACTATATTATATAAAAAGGTCTTCAATTTTCTGGCATAAAATTCAAATAAATATATTGTCAATTAATTAAATAAATACAGTAACAATTTAAATTATAGAGAACACTTCTAGTTTCCTCTGTGAGCATGAAATGTCCATGCTTCAGCATTCAGATTGTGTTGGAAAACCTCAACTAAAACTTTGTGCATTGATCAAATATATATTTTAAAATGCACAAAAGAGAATATTCACATGCATGTATTATTAAATGTATAATATTTACATGGCTCTGGCTTTCGACAACTAGTGTCGACTCAACCAGGCTGGTAATCGGTGCAAAATCTTGTGTTTTGTATTTCAGCTTTAAGTCATGGTAGCAGTTACACAACTGAAGTCAATTGTAAAGTGAACATGCTTTGATTTACAGTAAAGGACATTTCATATCACAATGTTAAGCATGTGTATAAAAGAGAGATATTGAGGTCAAGAGACATTGATTATTGTATAGTACTAATGCTCTTTAAATGATTGTGACTGTTAGTCATTCTATACCTACAGTAGTGATTCTACTCTGGAAGAAGAAGCTTTCATAAGCTGTGGCATGTACAAACTGGTCGCTAAGTGTGACATCCTGGACAGAGCTCTCAAAAAGCATTATCATTATCAGTTTACTCTACAGATCTGATCTGATTCTTTTCTTTTCTTTTCTTTTCTGTCTTCTATAGTACACAAAAGAAGGTATTTTGAAAAATGCCTTAGTGTTTATTGTCCATAATTTTATTTTACGGACAAAAACAATTGAAACATTCTTGAAACTATACATAAAATTGAAAATGTTTGTAAAGCAAATGTCATATTTGTGCACCGCAATGTTTCTCTTTAGCTTATTGGATTAAACACATGCAAATAATATGGATATTTCTTTCTTCACCCTCTCATGTATTTGCTTTTTCTTAGTTATTGCCTTAGGTCTTTCAGCTGTATCTGAATAATTCATCGTGCACAAACTTTAGTACCTCTTCAGAACGTCTACAAAGTGTGTGAATGAGAAATGCAAGACTTCACAAAGTCTTATCAATCACTAAAATCACCACAAAATGCTGCGTTAAAGGTATAGTTCACCCAAAAATGACATTTCTGTCATCTTTTCCTCATCCTCATGTCGTTCCAAACCTGTATGGCTTTCCTTCTTTTGCAGAATAAAAAAACGACACTGAACCGCAGTGACTTTAACTGTATGGACATTCAGAAAGTGAGTAAATGATGACAGAATTTAAATTTTTGCGTGAACTGTCCCTTTAACGAGTCAGAACCCCCTCCTTGCGGCAATCAGTGTGTGTTCAGACATTTAGTAGAACAAGACCTTGTTTAAGAAGAGGCCGGCTGAAAAGCAGAAGCAAAGTGATGAGGCGAGTGTGCCAGGCTCAGGTCTTCTAAAGCAGATTGGGAGAAGTGTCTACATGATTGACTAAGTGAAAACATATGGTGCTGGAACACCCAGGGGACCAAAGGCTCTCTACTGAAGATGCTCTCCTCTCCCTCCCTTACTTCCTCCTTCTCCACCTCTCTTTTCCGGCTGGTTGCTTGGTAATTAAGCGGGGTGTGGACCGTGTGGAGAGTAGAGCTGATGAGGTCATAAATAGGGTTCACAGCCAACACGACTGTTATTCTCTGTAACGCACGCCCAAGCGTCTCAAACCTCCCTTTGTCTGTCAATTAAGGCAATTAAACCCCCGAGAACGAGAGGAGAACCTGGCTGCTCAGGCAATTATGCAAAATAATAATTACACAGTGACAGTCGAGCGACGTGTTCTGACAAAACGGCTATCTGTGATTATGTGTGCTTTTTCGATGTGACGCAAAACTACTGACCACTTTATGTCATGCCACAGGCTCAGATTTCTGTAAGATGATGGCATAGCATCCGTTCTTCCAGCCCTGTTGTCCCTCTTTCATTTTGTAATCAGTACATGTCCGCTAATCAAATCTTATCAACCCACTGTGGTGAGTACACTGATTAGACCAGCCATTATCTCCTGTAATAGAAGAGACGTCGCCTCTTATGCTGCAATTCTGCCTCGCAAACAAGCAAAATGACTATTTCAATAAATCCCACAATAAGGCACTCTTCCTCTTATGCAAATGATTTCACCCAGGCTACTGAAACAGCAACATTGACATGATTCGCTGTGACACCCACGACTTCAAATGACTCTTTGTCTTAATGCATTATATTTCGAAAGTCTCTCTTTCTGTGCTCTCTTTACTTCAATAACACATAAGAGGCAGAGCATGAAAGCATACTCGGTTGAAAGAAATTGTGCATAATTTCAGTTATATTAGTCTTTGAAAGTGGTATTATGGTCAGGACAGGGAAAACGAAGAAAACAGACGGAAGAACAGCCCCTGGGATGTTAAGACGGTGATTATAGGAAGCGATAGGTATTCTTGGGAGGTGTGGAGTGTTTTCTTGGCCTGTAGTTGAAAAGCTACATGAGGACAGAAGCAAATAAGCAGCTGTTGTAGTTGAGGTTTCTGTAAATAAAGGGGCCAGGGTGTGGCGTCCTGTCTCTCCAGACTAAGAAAGAAGGAAAGATAAGAACTCTAACAGATGGCTGCTTGCAAGGAAGCTTGAGCAAACTCTTCTCCTTGGAGAACATCCTCTAAAAGTGTGAGGCAGCTCCAGTACCCACCTGCCACTCTTGAGAGCCCTGCTCAGAAGAAATCAGGAAGTGATGGCTATGCTCCTTCCATGGATTCAAAGGCGTACTAGCATGTTTGTGCGCGAGAAGACGCATTTTCATTTTGGATGGGATTCCTTTCTTTGCCCCATGTGGCTTGCTGTCATTTGGGAGTTGGTGATACCACTGAGTCTGCAAATAAATAATGTATTAAACACAATCTCCTCTCTGCGGAGACCTTCCCAAGTGGAATGTGTTCACTTCCATCTGGTGAGCGCTAATTAACAGACATGGGCGTCCCAACAGAACTGGAGTCCATGCTCCTTACCTGGACACCCTCATCTGTCTTTTTTTCATAGTGTCCCTTAACAGCCTAACTACATTTTTTCCTTCTCCAATGCTCATGGCAGGTCATGCCCCACATATAGCTAAAAAAAAAAAAAAAAGTTCAACCAATCAGTAAAGATATAGGGATGTCTTAAAGGGTTAGTTCACCCAAAAATGAAATTTCTGTCATTTATTACTCACCCTCATGTCGTTCCACACCCATAAGACCTTAGTTCATCTTCGGAATACAAATTAAGATATTTTTGATAAAATCCGATGGCTCAGTAAGGCCTTTATTGCCAACAAGAACACTGTCCAGAAAGCTACTAAAAACATATTTAAAACAGTTCATGTCACTAAAGTGGTTCAACCTTAATATGAAGAGTTTGGTTCCAAAACGCGATAAACGGCATTTTCAAAAAATTGAGTTTCCGCCAAAATCAGTATTGTATCTGGTCGGTATTGAAAAGTCATTTATTAATTTTGTGCAAAATGCGATATCCGTTGTGTTATTCTGTCATGTTTTCTCCCTTTCTTCCCAAAATGCGACAAACGCCAGTCTCCTTTTTCTGCACAACGCGATATATCCGCTCTCAACCAATCACAGCGCACCATTCCACGCACTGTAAACATTAAAGACTTTTTTAAAAGCCGTTTTTAATACCAATGTACTCGGCAAATGTGTTTATTTAACCGTGCGGTGGCACCAGATACTCTTTAATCGGTAATGACAAATAATTCATAACATTAACAAGAGGACCATTTTTTAATGTATTTTTAGTAAAATGCCTGAATATAAGATAAATATTGGCAAAGTTTAGACTCTGTTATATATGTGAATCAACTTACTTTGTTGTGTATTTTCAATTTGAAAAATAATTATATTGATGGATTAATTGCATTTTGAAAAAAAAAATGTGTCATGGATTTATTGCATTTTGGGAAAAAAATAATACGTTTTTATAATAAACCTTTTAAAATCAAAATGTAGTAAAATTTGAATTTTTAATGTTTTTATATCCAAAAGATGCTATGTGAAAGTTAGGGGTTTTCATCTTGCCACTTTCTTGGTTTGAAATCGCCCATCACTAGATATTGTGGAATAAAGTTGCCATTTTGTTATTTTTGGCGCACAAAATCTATTCATGTCGCTTTATAATACTAAGGTTGAACCACTGTAGTCACATGAACTGTTTTAATTATGTTTTTAGGAGCTTTCTGGGCATTGAAAAAGGGAGTGTTCTTGCTGGCAAAGCAAAAATATCTTAATTTGTGTTACAAAGATGAATGAAGGTCTTACGGGTGTAGAACAACATGAAAGTGAGTAATAAATTACATAATTTTAATTTCCGGGTGAACTAACCCTTTATTAGAATTAAATTGAAAATTCCTGATTTTGAATAGAATTAAGGTACAGGATGTGGAATTTCATTTTGAATGTAAATATTAAGAAGTAGAATTAAAATTAATAATAAAAAAAATAATTTAACTGCCATTTTTAAGAGAAAGCAAGGAACAATTTTGAATATTGGCTTGACAAAGTCTTGTTTTGAAGGATCTGATTTTTTTTTCAAAAGGTTTATAGCATGTCTCTAGTATGGATGGATGGATGGATGGCTGTTTTATTCAATATTTTATTAACAAAATGGTGACAATAAGTGGTTTAGAACTTTATTAAGGGGTTTTCTTTCTTCAGGAAACTTACAATCATTAAACAAAACCTTTGAACAGGCTGTCAAAGCAGATTTACCACAAACAAATAAATAGAGCCATCGTGGCCGCCTCCGGCAGACTAGGTCAAAAATGAGCCCCATTCTGTGGCTAGTGCTGAATCAGGGCTAGAATGTGATTTGCAGATTCATTTACAAATCTCATGTGCTCAGCAATATCGTAACCTGATCCATCTGACAAATGAGCAATGGCAGCAACAGAGCCCGAGCTTTGGAGAGGTTAGTGGCTACTGAGAGAAACACTGACATATCACTGGTGTAGAAACGTGTGCATACCTAATATTTTGTTTTTTTGAGCAGAAAGTTTTCCATCAGAGTGGATCGGTCCCCTATGGTTATATTATCTATCTGTTGTTTCCTTACCATTTGAGCCATTCATCTGAAATGCCTCTTTTTGACAGCCCAATGATGGATTTTCGACAAAACTGCTGCTAAAGCTTGACACTGGCACTGCCATGGGTTTGGCTGGTGGAAGATGAGGTCCCAACTTTCTTTCCAGCACAGCAGGGATACAGGGCTCGAACGAGAGAGAAAACTTTCTGGATGCCTTCTCCATACTGCATCTGACACTATCGACCGCTACTCACTCCATCAGCCTGGCCGAGGCTACTAAGGAGCTGTTCACTCTCTATTCCAGCCTCATCTCTCTCTGCTTGTGTGCTCATCCTGTCCTCCTGCTTATTGTGTGAGTCCATTGCTCATTATCATCACTTGCTTACTTTCTTTCTTGGTTTCACTTCCTTTCACACACTGCATGCAGTTACACACATATTCACATACAGAGGACAGAGAGGGAGGGGAAAGAGGAGAAGGCATGGGGTGGAAGAGTGAATGTGTGAGAAAGAAGGAAGGAGAGAGTTACATCAATATGTGTCCTTTCATTTTTATTCTCCTGAGCCAAGACATGGGTGACATCCTCTCTAACTTGCCAGTGGAAAAGAAAGAACTGCCAGATTGTTTTCCAACAAGACGTTATGCAGCTAACTGCAGTCAGAGCCATGAGAAAGCAGGCTTGACTCCCCATCATTCCCTATGCTTTTGAATTATGTTGTGTTAAGCTGCTCTGTTTTCTCGAAACTAACCACCCTTAATACTTGTGACAATTGTCTTTTTTTTTTTAAACAAAGAGCTTGAACAGGTTTGACAGTTCTGTGGAACTCTAGAAAACAAAAAAACTAAGTTCTAAGAGTAAAAAGTGACTATTTTTAATGCTGATATTTTTCTTGGTAATAAATCTGTATTTGATGGAATGCTATAATGAAAGCACAGACTCACAAACTTTATATCGGTTTCTCTAGTTAGAAATTGTTCACATTTACAAAACCCACAATTTAATAAATAAATAAGATAAGAGTACATTAGAAACAGCTAATTCATGACAAACTTTTTTTGGTATAAAATTAAGCATAAAAAGTCTCTAAAGTTCAGTGTAAGTCAAGAGAAAGATCCAGAGCTGTTTTTCCATTTCATATCATTTCATGGGCTGAGCAGAATAAAATTAGCTTGAATTACTTTGAATTTTGTCATTGCATGATTAAAAATAACATCAGCCACGTACCAGCCATTAAAACTACCTAATATGATGCTTCTCAGAGGTGATCAAAATACCTGTAATCAGTCAAGTGTGAATAACATCATCTCAGTAAGTGCAGAGGGGAGAAGTCAGCCTAGAATAATAACAGGATATCTCTGTTCTCAATGACTGGAAGAACTTTGGAGTGGAATGAATCATTTGTTAATTTTCATGAATAAATTATTTCTCCATGCATTAAAAACACTCTTAATGAGGGAATTCATCTTCTTTCTGCTCTTTTTAAAATGGTTCCAGAGTGTGTGCATGAGAGAATGAGAGATAGTGGCTATATTTGTGTGTGTGTGTGTGTGTCTGTGTGCGCGCGTGTGTGTGTGTGTGTGAGAGAGGTAAAAAAAAAAAAAGACTTTACCCTCAATCTTTTTGTGGTTAAAAAATCAACATTTTCTGTGCAAGTAATTTTTACATATTTAAAAGTTTCTTTAATTAGCCAAAATATACAAATAAAAACATGTCTTTAAAAGTCTTTATAGCTTACAATCTTTTTGAACTGTTGTAATGATTTCAGTGTGGTACATTTTTTGCAAATACATTTTTGTTTATTAACAGCATGTCTGAGTTTCTCATAATGTTCCGATTGTTTTAAAATAATAATTTTATTCTTTTGATCTAGGTCATCAAGGCTGAGAAACAATTATTTAAAGCCTTTCAAAACTAAAACGATTTGCATTTGTAGAAAGAATGCCATGAATTCACAGTTAGTTCTTCTGAAATATGTATAATGCCCATTCCCCCTTCATTCCTTAAATTTTCATTTAATGTGTGATCATTTTAATAGGACTGAGATAAAGACAACAGACAACAAAACATGAGTGAAAAGTCAATTATACTTACCATTTTGCTCACAGGCTACCAGGAGAGGGCAGGTCTTCAATATCCACAGCCACTTCTACCCCATGGGACTTCTGACACTTTACTTGATCTTGACATAGAGCCTGTACTGCACAGATTATAAAAAATCATCCCCTTGTGGGGCCCTTTCACTTTTCTGCTTTAAGATTACATAAATAATTAACTATCCTAATGCCATTAGATCTTTGTCTTTCAAGACTACTGTAAACTTCCACTTCTGTAAATTCTCCATCAACCCTTTTTGCCGACATTATATTGCCTTCTATACAGTATAGCCTACTGTATGTGTATATTGCCATTACTTTTATAAATAACCAGTAATGGTAGTTGAATATTGAACGTTGCCATCAAAATTCACTTTTACATGGTGTATGAACATAATGTATGTTGTGTACACCACCACTTTATAATGGTAAAAATCCACCCACTCCTCTTTTTTTAATCCCCATAAATCATAAGCAGTGTCTCAGAACAAGCCGTTTGCAGATTCTGAGCAAATTGACAACATTTTACTCTGGCCCCGCCCACAACTGCTGATGGACTCTGCCGTATTAGCATAGACCGCACACTGAGTGAGTTGTACACTGTCAGCCATTTTCTCCAGGCTGGGGCAGCTGTAGCGACAAGAATGTCTAAGAGTGAACATAAGTCTTTATGTACTCATAACATCAGAGCTGCTGAAGACGCAGTGGATTTGTTTTGTTTTTGAAGAAAATGTGGCCCCACACCTAAATTCATTTATGTCTACTCTAATCATTTTACACCAGACTGCTTTGTGAATAAGGGTCAATACAAAGGGACAACAGAAAACACGTTTTGCAAAAAAGTTGTTGCTCAAGGATGGTTCAGTACCAACTGTTCGTGATACAGCTTATAGTCTCCAGAGTGATACTGGTCACAGTAGCAATGAAGGGCCGTTCTTCGGAGTTAAGTTTTACAGATAAAGATGTTACCAGTTTATTAAGAACAACCCGAAAAGGCAAAAGGTCAGTATGTATTTGTTTATTGTTAGTTGCAACAAGTGTTTTTGTGTAATTCGCTGTGTATGTTGATGATAATGCAAGGGAGAGAGAGAGTTTATGGATAACACTTTAATGTGCACTTCTTACTGCATTTTATTCAGCTCTTACTGTGATTTTCTGGAGTGAAAACGACGCTTCATCTTTTGTGTGATGTACAATAAACTTCATAAAACTCATCAGTAAAGTCTTCGCCATCATTCGAATGGGGTCTGCTACAACAGTCTTGTAACTTTACTAATAGTGGATAAAAGCAAGATGACAACATCATTTATAATTGTAATTAAACTAAACCTGTTCTATCTCCATTCAGCATATATTCTCTGGCTCTATAGGGATCATTGTCCGACAGTTTCGGACATTTTAAGTGCATGAGATTGTCCTGTTTGTTTGTTGCATGAGCTCTTGAAGCCCCACCCTCTTCTTGAAAGTGGGCTGGGAACAGCAGCTCATTTGCATTTAAAGGGACACACACAAAAATGGCTCGTTTTTGCTCACCCCCCAATTTTAACATGCTATAAAAAAAATTATCTGTGGGGTATTTTGCGCTAAAACGTCACATACACACTCTAGGGATATCAGAGACTTATTTTACATCTTGTAAAAATGCCCTTTAAAATAGGCCTATATTGAAATAGAAAACAGCTGTTCTAACTAACCCTTTTTAGTTAACTTTACTTAATTCTTTCAAAAAATCTTACCGACCCAAAACTTTTGAACGGCGGTGTATATTTATAGTTTTAAAAGTATATTTCTAGTATGCATATTAAGAAACTGGTTGACTTCAAGCAAACCAAGCGTTACTTGTTACACTGTAATGTTGATAGCACATGGAATATAAAAAGAAAATTGCAGCCATCAAAAAAATGGCATCAGCTCAATCCATCAGCAATGATGCGTTTCCTGAGATTCCTGAATGTCCAGATAGCTTTTCAAACTTTGTGTCTACATATTTGCAGCTGCTGCTAGAAAGCAACTCTGACTGGTGAACAATTGGTTGGTTTGCATAGTTCAGTTAGTCCATGAACTACATTGTTCTGGGGGAAACAAAGCATCTTTCTCTATAAATTCAAAAGTAAATGTGTATTCTTACAAAAGAACTGTTTTTGGAAGCAACATATGAATAGAACCAACAAAATAACACATAACAGACATAGCACGTTCGTCTACAGGTTCATCGGCTCATATACTGATGTTAAACGTCCACCGCAACATGTGCTTTCTGGATCACAGCTGAAGTTGATAAGATGGTGTAAGACTATGTCAGATAATTTACCTGAGCTGAAAATGTAACCCTGTGGTCGTACATAACAAAAATAAAGTAAAAGATGATGCCTGGCAGACAGTCTCTGTGCCTGTACTCATTGACACAAAAATCTTCATATCTTAATATCCATGCAGGAGGAGATAGCACTCCTATAAAGTTGAGTGAGATTATTCTTGGCCCCTCCTGCATACTGAGTGATGTTATCTGCAGTGAAGTGACACTGCTGCTTTGCTTATTTACCAGAAGGTTGCGATGGTCAAAATATGAAGCACACAAGGCAAGGCTTTTTACTCATATTAAACTAATGATAGTCTCTGAATGTCTTTGTCATAAATCACTGTGGCAGAGTAAACATTAGCACAGACTCCCTCATTTGCAATGTGAATGTATTCATGTATTTATCCTGACATGTTTTATGATCGCACCGAAGCTCCCCCTAACAGACACCCACCCACCTATCTCCCTGAATGGCAATAAATAATGAAACACGAGTGAGGAATCCATAGAAGCAGAAGAGTGAAGTGGAAAACCAAAGCGTGAGTGCCTGAGAAAGCATAAAAGAAGCAAAGAGGACATTATATGAAGAGGCTTTTAGTCGTTATTTACTGATTTTCACATTTGTGTCTATTCAAATAGGGCGTGTCTCTGTCTGTATGATGACAAGCGCAACTGGTGGTAGTGTGTGTTGTAACCATCCCATATTCAGTTAATAGTCCATGGGCCAGACGAGATGTCGGTACCACTCAAGGTGGCAAAGGTTGCTTATACTTTTTGAAAAGATACATGTCTGTAGTTAACATTTTTGTATGATAACCCTTCTGGATTCACAGCTAAATTAGTGTTATCAGCTGTTAAAGTTACACTCCCCCATTGAAAAAACACGTTTTTGACACAGGTGCATACCTTGTTATTGACCTTTATTAAAGACACATTTACATATTTTATGTTGTTATGTTTGGTATCATTTTAAAGGGGACAGTCTGAGCTTTCATTCAAGTCCTTTTATGAACACTTTGGAAAAGTACAGCCTACCCTGGAGCTCATCAAACTTTTAATCACACATATTTTCCTGCCATTTCCGCCTAAGTCATCTTTTGTCTTTTAATCCTGTGGCATCAGGGAGCATCAGAGATACAAAATGTGAACACTGTAATACTGACATGACTCTAAGGATTCAGAAAATGTATAATTTCCTCATATTATCTCATTTTGATGGGGTGGTTTTCAGCCTTATATCAGACATGGCGGGTTTTTTTTTTTTTTTTTTTTTTGAAAAAAGAAGTCAAAATAGTAAGCAGACCAAAGTCAGTGAGATTGATTCACACTCATTTTATATTTGTTGAAAGAATGGCAATAATTTCACAATCATTTTACAACTATGAACAACCAACAATAAAGTTTACATTTGTCAGGTATTGTGCAAACACCATTGTATGTACATTGGTAATAATACAAACAAAATCTAAAACTTTATGATAATAATAATAATAACAATATCAACCTTCAGAACATCAGCAGGACTCTTCACTCAAACAGGTCATCACTTTCTTCATCTGATTCCCCAAGTTCAAATTTGGGCTGTGGATCATCAGCTTGTTTTTGATTGCTGCAGGTTTGCAATCTACACATATCTGTGCAGGACAGTCCATTTGACAGGCATGTGCAATCTGGAAGTTTACATGAACGCACACACTTGCAAGAAAGCAGCTCCAACACCATTTCTGGTGCAGGTGCAGAACGCATCCAATGAATGGCCAACTTGCCATCATTGATGGTCCAACCATGCAGAGTTGGGCTTGGCACCACAGGTGAAGTTTGTAAACAGCTCTTCCAGATTGCTGCTTGATAGTTTGACCGTTGAACATGCATGTAAAGACAGTCTCTACATGGTGGCAGCTGGCTAGACTCAATTGCTCCCCTTTTGGCACGGAACAGCTGGTGACGTAGTTCATTGACTTTACCTGTGCTCTTATTAGCGGTGTACATGCAACAGGTAAACTGTTCAATTTTCTGGAAAAGATCCTCTGTTACATTCCAAGACTTCCCCAGTTGACTGAAGGTGTCTTGGTATGAGGTGTCCTTTTTCAGCATCTTCAGGGCTTTCAACTTCCCTTGACCAGCAAATGCACTGACCGTATCACAGCCTGTGAATGCATGTAGACCAATTAGGCTATCACACATGCCATATCCAATTGAGCCTACCAGTTTAGTGATGTCAACAAAACGGGTACGATTCTGTGTTCCACATTTTTGATAAATAGGACAGGTGATATCTTTCTGGAATGCAAGACAAAGCACCATGACATCAGTGTCCTCAGCTGTGATGATTACGGACTTTGAGCCTGCATTAGATGCATGCAATGCATGCAGCAGCAAACGTGTGTCAGCTTCCTCGTGTGTCGAGTGCAACTCTGTTACTTCCTCACACTTCTCCTTTGTCAGCTTGTAACAAGTTTCTTCACAGGTCATGTACAGAGTTTTGCCATGCAGCAATTGTCTGTATTGTGGATGCTTCCATTCTGCCACTAGAAACTTGATTAGGCTGTTCTTGTTGGAGGAACTACAAAGGAATTTCCGCCACTGTCTCACATAGTGCCCACCTACAAGGTTCTTGTGCTGGAGAGCGGAGTCTGCACCCCGGTTTACTCGTTCAGCATCTTTGATGGAAGTTTGGTGATAGACATCAAAAACAACATCTAGTCTCTCACTTTTCTCACCTTCTTGCAGGACCGACAGCAACGCTGACTTTGCCACCTGTGCAAAGGTTCTGTTGTCGCCATTCATTTTTTGAATAAGGCTCATCCCATCAATGATGCAAGCAGATGGTGTTGGGATGTGTTCTGCTGGAGAGACATTCTTTTCGAGTTCTCTAGCAAGTGCAGCCTTGTTGGTTTTTCGTAAGGTGCCATCAGTGTTGGCGAGTGCCCATGGCAGCGGGCCAAGGGGGTGAGAGAGAACATCCTTCATATTAACATTTCTGCTTTCAGCTACAAGGATCATGTGGCTAAACAGATTTCTATCGGCCTTGAGAACAACATCTTGTCCTTTCTTTCCATGAGATCTTTTTGTGTTGATGTTGGAGAATGTTTTGAGGCCTTGTTTGGTCATCTTGTCAAGGAATTTTAAAGATGTTGGGTCCTCTTCTAGTCTTGATTGTCTAAATATCTGGTAAGCCTCTTCCCCGATCTCAGAGGCTCTCAGGAGATCCCTGGTCACATCAGGAGGAGCAATGGAGCCAGTTGAGAGGCTAACCAAATCAATGCCATTGGGGGCCATAGGATTGAGCCAGTTATTTTCCATAAGGTCAACGAGAGACTTGACATCCTTCTCATCTCTGATGATCCGTGAAGCCTGTAGATCTTGATGGGACAGCTTGGAGCTGCCTTGACCTATCAGGTCTCTCAGCTGTCTGAGGAACAAAGATCTGTATTCAGCCATTAGGTAATATTTGGTCACAGCTCCTGGCTTCAAACTGAATCCTTTTGTACCTCCAGCTGTCTGGGTGTCTTTGTTTACAGTTTCCTCTATGGCTTGGTCAACAGGGATTCGACCAAAGGTATTGGTGGAGCCCATCTGTACAGAGAAACAACCTTCCATGAATTCTTTGAACACATCTGGGTGTGTGGAGGGCAGTTGCAACATTTGAGCATAGTAGTAGGGAAGGTAGCGTGCATAATTTATTCTGTCATATGCGAAGCACCAAGGAATCATCGCTCGAATGCTCGCCAAGTGAAGAATCCAGTCTCCCTCTCTCGATGCCCTTATGAGCCCCAACAAGATTTCCACCATGTCCAAGTAAGACATCCAGAATGCAGAAAGACTGCCATTTCCATTTCTGAGAAACTCGCAGTATACTTTGAAAAGCTCCATGATGCGTGTACAAGGGCTGCTCTCAAGGACCTCCTTCAAAGCATCCTCTGAAACCTCTTCCCTGAGGGTAAGAATTGACTTCTGTGTTTCCTCGAGGTAACCTCTGCTGGTTGGGTGGTTATCTTCCAACCAGGCCAGGAAACCATTCCATGCTAGCCGCATGAATGCCTCATACAGAAGCTTATGTAGTCGCACAGCCCTGTTGTACTTGCGACCATCCAATACACCAGCAACAGAACCTTCTGCTACAACACCAGATTCAATGCAGAGGTCTCGGAGTCCAGCGTCTTCAAAACGCTTCCCTAGTATTCCCAACATTGTGCAAATTGTGTGGAATACACCATGTCTGGGAATGATGTTTTGGAACTCACTGTGTTTCCATCCAATCTCAACAGCCTTTGCATAAAGAGCTTGGTCGAAGACACAAACAATCTTTTTCAGGCCTAACTGTTGCATGATCTTTAATGACTGGTTGAGCACCTCTTTGACTGTAGCCATTTGTGTTGCTGGAGCATTGATTGTGGGCAGGTAGCCTATATTGTTGGGGATGACCACCAATTTGTCTCGCGTTAGGATGTTGAAGCCTGTCCAGCTGCTGATTGGCTGTTCTTCTTGTTGTGGCAAGCGTGCAAGCACCCAAATAAGGTTCTTTTTTCGAGCAAGCTGAGTATTGGCTGCAGTATTGATGTCTGCACATTTGCTTTGTGGCGGACCCACTCGTTGTCCAGCATTGTAAGAAGGCAACATTGTTGCAGGTGCACTGATGCTCCGTTGCTTTGTTTTGGAAACAGCTGGCTTGGGTTGGACAGCATCTTGGTCAGATTTCTTTGCTTGCACAGCTATCCCATTCACTCTATGGGATGTTCCCATACCACTGACTGTTTCCTCCAAGCGATCAATGTTGTCCCAGGCTAAAGTAGTGAATAGGCCAGGATGGATGTTAGTGGGCAAAGCTATATCACTTTCAGTGGAAATGAGTTTTTGGAGACAGAGGGCTGTGTCAATCTCCTCCAGCTGTGAATAAGACACACAGTGACCGAGCCTGTTTAAGATGTTTATCAGCTCTACATTGCCTGTTAATGACTTGACACTAAATGGGAGAATGATATGCTTAGAGGGTTTTACACTTCCACATGTCACTGCATATACTATATCTTGACCAAACGATTGCACAAGCCGCTGAACTCTCTGCGTTGCATGAAGAACATCATGACAACCTGTGAGTAGATAACAAAGGAAAACGCTAAGTGACTCTGGAATGGTAGGGCATTCTTCTTCTGATTTAACATCAGGTGGCCAGGACTGAGGAACATCTTGTTCCTTGATGTCTGCTCTCAAATGTATGGCTACTCTTGCTACAGCATCTTTGTCTTTAATTTTCAGGTTGTGGTTTTCTTTGACAAGTTCCCTCATGGACAAATTATCTGGATAGAGCAGGAGTTTTCCATTATCGTCAGGGATGATGTGGAGTGCTCCACCAAACTCATGCTCAAGCTTTCGCCGTATGTGCTTTTTGGTTGCATTTTTGACGTGGATGATTCCTTTGGATTCCATTGAAGCAGTCAGTCTGGAAGTTAGATCAGTCATAGACATCACTTTAGGGTTGGCAAAAAGCTCCACCCTGATGAACTGAAATAGTTCATCAAATGATGATTGTACAGCAGCATCATACTGGGCTTCAACATCATCACATTCATCACAGGCTGACACATTTTTAGGGATGTCTTCTTTTGTGTACAATCTGTAACAAGATCTGTGGTAGTGTCCCTCTGCTGCTACAAGGTCTCTACTTACAATAGCCAGTATTCTACTGTCCATTTTTTTTGTGGCTACACTTCGTATCTTTTCATCAGCTCGAAGTTCTCTACACTGTACCACTTTTTCCCTTTTATTTTGTCCTTTTACATATTTGTCAGTTTTTTGACAAAATATGCACTCCTCGCTGTAAGTCCTACATGTTGATGAGACATGTCTAGCTTCTCTTTTAGATTCTTTCTTTTTATTAGAGCCACTAGCACTTTGTTTCTCTTTTTCAAGAATGCCATCAAGAAGTTTCTTCATAGTGAAGATACTGCGACACTTTCTGTGGTAATAAAGTATTGGAATCTTTCCCTCAGGAAGGTCTTCTACCATTTCTAAAATTGGTGCGTGGTTCCGTATCTGAGCTGCCCTGAGCAGAGTTTTCCAGGAGTCAACTCCTTGTAGTGAAACCAACTTATCTTTATCATCAGAGCAGTGGATGATACACTCCATTTTTGGCTCTGGACTGTCATTTGCTTCCTTGCTGGTTGCCATATTAACTGTTATCTTTGGCTTTACAGAAATAAAGCTTACCTAACTGACATAGGTTGACGTGTTGACTCTCATTGTGCCTAACTGTCAACTAACCATCAAATATTAAACCCTACAGATCTGGTACAGCATTCTGGGAGCATAAGCATGACCTTAAACATTCTGTAACCAAAGAAACCATTCCTCACACAACAAGCATACTTTTTGTTACTGTCTGAAGCAAAGATTCTAGAGCAGAGTTCTGAAGCCCAGGCAACATATCAAACAGAAGTGGTCAGACAGTACTGACCAGACCAGCAATATCAAATTCAAATCACAGAGTTCATAAGATGGTTGAGTACAAATGAAAGTCAGAGGCCAATGGGATTAAAACCTCAGAGTTTGGCAAAACTAGTTTTCTTCAAAAAACGCCATGTCTGATATAAGGCACAAGTCATCCCATCAGAATGAGATAATACATGGAAATTATACATTTTCTGAATCCTTAGAGTCATGTCAGTATTACAGTGTTCACATTTTGTATCTCTGATGCTCCCTGATGCCACAGGATTAAAAGACAAAAGATGACTTAGGCGGAAATGGCAGGAAAATGTGTGTGATTAAAAGTTTGATGAGCTCCAGGGTAGGCTGTACTTTTCCAAAGTGTTCATAAAAGGACTTGAATGAAAGCTCAGAATGTCCCCTTTAAAATGATACCAAACATAACAACATAAAATATGTAAATGTGTCTTTAATAAAGGTCAATAACAAGGTATGCACCTGTGTCAAAAACGTGTTTTTTCAATGGGGGAGTGTAACTTTAACAGCTGATAACACTAATTTAGCTGTGACTCCAGAAGGGTTATCATACAAAAATGTTAACTACAGACATGTATCTTTTCAAAAAGTATAAGCAACCTTTGCCACCTTGAGTGGTACCGACATCTCGTCTGGCCCATGGACTATAATAAAGACTTTCGTCAAAAGAAATTTCTTCACACAAAGATTTGGAATAGACTACTTTTATGGTGACGTTTTTTTACGACGTCAGGTGCGTTCGAGTCACTTTTGACGGAGCAAAATGGTGGTGTACTTTCTCTTAATTAACTACACAAAAACTCCCACATTTCTCACTCGTAAATACGACTTTGTGTAATTTTTGAGTAACTTTTGCGTTCATGTGCGTACTCGTAAATAGTCTTTTTGACATGACTTAAATGCACCAAAACACTCACTAGACCACTATTGTTTACAGTAGATCTGAACAATGTACTTTTATCACGAGTCTTCTGCGATTATTTTAATATTTTAATAAACAAATAAACACAATGTGACACATTGCTAAAAGACTATTGCATATATAGGCTAGGCCTATAGATGACAACTGATTTCTCTGGTTCAGCGGCACCTCAAACTGAATGCTGGTGTGACTGTTTGTTCATGTTAAAGGATTAATAGACAGGTAAATCGGTGTCATTTAGAAATAAGACTCACATGTGTTTGAATAGAAATCGCAGTCTTTCAATGGTTAAACGTGACTCTGAATGCTAAACACAGAACAGCCAATGCCAAGACATTCCTCCCATCATGAAATATTGTAGCGTTCCGTGTGTGTGTTTGCAGATGAAAGGATTGCTTGCATCTCCCAAACGATGCCTAGATCTTGTGTCCAATCAGAAAGCTTGCTTTGTTTTCTTACAGATAAATGGTTGAATAGATCAATCCTCTGCTTGGACAGAACTGAAACTACCCTGAGAAGCCTTTTCATACTTCATTCTTTTGATAATGCCACCATAACGATATGTTTCTCTGAAAATATAACATTGTGTAACAAAAGGCATGCCGTCCTTTCTGTAAGAAGGCCATATAGAATAGTAATTTTTTACACAAAGCATTGAGTCTTCAAGCAGAAAGTAGAAATAAATGTAGGGCTAAGGTGACCAGTGATGCAGCCTGACAAAATTGGAAAACATTTTCCTTGTGATTTTTCCCAGCAATGTTGTCAATAATTACATTGTTTCAGCCATTCGTTGTTTCTCTAGCCATTTTATTCAGAGATGCCTTCGAAGTGAGACAACAATAGTGTTTTTTACTGTACTTCATATTCTTAGTTTTCAGTCTTTGACTCTTTGCATGAATCATTTCTGTCATGCCTAAAGTAAACCACATTTTTCTGTGGATCATTTGTCCAGGCTGTAAACAGGGAAATATTAGCTCCTGCATTTGAGACAGGTGCATATGCTGTGTACATGCCATCAAGATAGTAGAAACAATATCTCAAGTCAGCCAATCAAAGTGCTATAACTGCAGAGTAAACCATAGTTTGCTGAATTTGTGGAATATATTTTAAACAGTTGGGAATTTATGTGAAATATTACTCGGATAAATTGTCTTTTCAAAAGAGAGGATTTATTGAGCTGTATATGCTATCAAGACATGATTATATATATATATATATATATATATATATATATATATATATATATATACACTGAACAAAATTATAATCGCAAACATTGTTTTTGCCCCCATTTTTCATGAACTCAAAGATCTAAGACTTTTTCTATGTACACAAATGGCCTATTTCTCTTAAATATTGTTCACAAATCTGTCTAAATCTGTGTTAGTGAGCACTTCTCCTTTGCCGAAATAATCCATCCACCTCACAGGTGTGGCATATCAAGATGCTGATTAGACAGCATGATTATTGCACAGGTGTGCCTTAGGCTGGCCACAATAAAAGGCCACTCTAAAATGTGCAGTTTTATGACACAGCACAGTGCCACAGATGTCGCAAATATATGGATTGGCTGTACACACAAAAACACAAAGGGCGTCATTTTCAGATTTATCCACTCTGGGACCCGGCTTCAAAAAATAGCAGTTTCACCTTCTGAAAATGCCGGATCTCTTTCTGTATACTTATACTTAATTTTTGTATTAGTTGATTTATTCTTGATTAAATATTTATTTGTTAAACTTAGTCTTCTGTGTGACCTCCCCTTTTTGGTAATGTTGCTTCACCCAGAGCCAGGTGGTTGTTACAGTTCATTTATCACACCGGAAGTAGAAGGTGAAACTGAGCAACGTTTTTGAAAGAACACTCTCACCAAGGCTTTTATTGAATCAAAAATACAGTAACATTGTCCAATATTATTACTATTTTAAATTGTCTAGTTTTCTATTTCTACAGTTTTCAATTTTAATGCATTTTAAAATGTAATTTATTATTAATTAATTTATTGATGGCGAAGCTGATTTTTTTAGCATCATTACTCCAGTCTTCAGTGTCACAGTGTGAAATCATTATAATATGCTAATTAGGTGCTAAAGATAAATTTCTTATTATTATCAATGCTGAAAACAGTTATTATTTTTGTAAAAACATTAATACACATTTTTTTTCATGTTTGATAAATAGAACGTTCAAATGAGCATTATTTCAAATACAAAAATAACTTTTGATCAATGTAATGCATCCTTGCTGAAAGAAAAATAATTTCTTTAAAAAAAACTTTTGAACTGTATTGTAAACTTTTCCGCAAAATAATGATTATTAATATACATTTGAGGAAAATATAATTTTCAAGTAGGCCTAACTAGAATTCCAAACACATTAAAGTGGAAAGTCAGTTGAGTTAACATTATTTAGTAACATGGATTTAGCCTACACTCTAATTAAAAAATATATATATAATATGATTAATGTAAATTGTAAATAAATGTAAAAGAAAAAAAATGCTTTGTTAGCTACAGGCTAGCTTTTGTAGCGAGGGCGCCGCCATTTTGTGATGTTACAGGTAGGGCTGTTCGATTCCGGATTTTTTGGAATCGATTCCGATTCCAATTCCTGTTTCTGGAATCGAAAGAATCGATTCCAAGAATCGATTCCTCGCTGTTATTTTTATTTTTATAAATGCCAACACCGTGTCTAACATTGTCGCGTCTTACCGTGCCACACAGCAAGTAACTCTCTACACCGGGCGTGCAAAGCGAACGTTGCAAATCCATTTGTCCTTCCTATTAGACATATTGCGACTGCTGCTTGGTCATAATTAGAACGAGGCATTTACTTCGGGGATTTGTCACGTCGTGCTTCCTGCGTCAGGTGTAGACAGTAGACACAGTGTAAAGACTAGGAATATGTTCACCATATACATACAGATAGATTCTATTTACATACATACAGGGTGCGATTTGTGAAAAACAAAAACAAAAAAAAAACAAAAACAGAGGGGGGATGTTTTGAAAAGTTTACTATTTTTTATTTTTATTTTTTTTTTATTAAAAACCACAGTGGAGCTATATACTATTTTTGGCAGCTGTTACAGAAACATTAAAAAAAAAAACGATTTAACCTTGAGATTTGAAGTATTAGATAGCTTAGATATTTGCAACACTAGTGTGATTGTAGTGTTGCAAATATCTAAGCTATCTAATAAATTAATATAATTCTTAATGACTTTCTGATAGAAATGCAATATCAAATGGTATTATTAATAGAATAACGATACACAAACCTTTACATTCAATCGCGTTTGGTCCCATTTATTTTTGATCACACTGCATACACAAACTTTTAGTCCAAAAGTGCGCACATTTGGAGAAATGCACGTTTACCTCATATTTCATTAGATATAAGCTGGCCATCCAAGGCTATTGAATACGGATGTCCGAATGTGCGAATATAAAACCAACTTTACCGAAGTAAGTATAACTCAGGAAAACTTGAGGCAGTGGGACTTGTCTGAACTTGTATCGGGAACTTGGGTAAAGTTGGTTTTATATTCGCACATTCGGACGTCCGTATTCAATAGCCTTGTTAATCACACTACATTGGACATTCACAAGTAAATATGCCATTAAAACAATACTTGCCTATTTTAATCGACTGTGAAAAATGTTGTAAGTTGACATGTCGCTGCTTAAAATTGGCAAACATTAATTTATTGCACATTTATTGGAAAGTCTGAATTTATCAGAAGTCCGAATGTGCGAATATAAAACCAACTTTACCCAAGTGTATTAGGAAGCGAAGCAGTAGGCCACTGTTCTCCATTTCAGCGGCAGACTGTTTGTCCTTTGCTTTAACACTGTAAAACTCATTTTTACATCCAGGAGCAATGCAATAGCGACCTCCCTTCTGTCTTCTGATGCCATGTGGCTTTCCATTTTCCATCTTTCACTGTCTGTCTTGTCTCTCTACCATTGTATACTGAACTCAGGCAACCTGATGTCACAGGTTGTAGTACTGCAAGATGGTGGCTCCCTTGCTACAAAAGCTATAAGAAAACATCTCTTTTCTTTTAAATCATTACATTTGTTGGGTTTGTTATATAATTTCTGATTACAGTGGAAGTCCATTTACTAAAGTTAACTTAACTGACTGCTTCATTTACACTTTAAATTTTCCATGTACTGTATCACTTTAGTCTGTCCGCATACTGCTAGGAAAATGCATAGTCTCACTCCTTTATAGATTTTTTTTCTTCTTCAATTTACCATGCCATACAATCCATTATGCACATTTAGCACAAATTCAAGTTAATATGTAAGATTGTAGACTCAGGGCATATTTATCAGTTCCTTGAATATGACAAGACATGTAATTATGACTAGTAATGCGTAAACATATTTTCACTATTTCATAATCTTATTAAGAGATTAGAGCTGGAAAATGGCTTAACCACAGCTGTCTGTTTAGGGCCGATGGGCTAGGGCCTAAGTGGACGACAGATTTTCTTATATTTTTGCCCTTGTTGCTATTTAGCCCATCTTTAGCACTGAAAGAAAAGTGCTGTCTTGCTTGCCCCTTTGACAGTAATCTGTCATGACATGCTTAAGTTTTCTCTGTCTAATGGGGTAAGGTTATATACAATACCTTTCCACCAGAGTGCTTCAATATGTGGGCATATGCATCAGCGATGTATGCAAAAATAAATGTACATTTCAAACCAGTCATGGTATAAAGCATGTCTGCATACCAAGCACGGTGGTACTGGAAAAGATTTACAATGGTGACATAAACGTTTTTGGATGGAGCTACCTGAAAAAAAAAAAAAAAAAAAACAAAATGATTACATGGGAAAGTTCCATAACAAATATAATAATTTTAATTTAATTTATATTAAATGAATTAGCTTCATTTTAAAAATGCTACTGTATGTTGTTACAATAAATAAGCCTTATTCGTTATTCATTTTGGCTACTGTACACTATACCCAAGAACAAATGTTGTAATGCGTCAGAAATTATTCCATTAAAAGGGCATTTTGTTCCACTTCTAACACCATTTTATTGCAGCAGTAATAATATATGTATGCTTGAGCCTCTTCAGAAGCAAAAAAGGAATAAGCATATTAAATTACCAAAACATGCACCAACAGACTCAAACAGACACAAGCATATAAAAGTCTCATCATCTTATTTCACTCTTAGAATTAGCCTGCAAACAGAGGGAGTGATGGGAACGATCACATTTGAGACATGAGCCTCAGGGGAAAAGGAGAAAAGAGAATGAGAAGCGGGAGGGAGCGAGAGAAGCAGCAGCCCGCTAAGACATATGGAGTTAATACGCTAGCGCCGGGTAGCTAGAATTATCACCGTCACATAATCCACGTCTGTTTTATTGTGTTCTCTAAAGTCGGCATGCACTTATTAAAAAGCAAGCAAACAGCAGTGCATTATTGCTGTTTTCTTAAGTCTGTTGAACAGTGTGTCAAAGCACCCTGCGCCACTGTAGCTAGCTAATACACAATCAGTTTAATACACTGGCCAAGCTAATGGTACTATTTTTCTTTTAACTCTGCGCACTATTGAGCTATTAAGACCCTTGAAAGAAAACGACTTTTGCAAATTGTGCACTATTTTAAGGGGAAATTCACAGGCTAGAATATCTAATGCATCTCCTTTTGAACACATAAGCGCACCCATTTGTTTTGGCCAGGGAAAGGGGCAATTTAACAAGTGAGCAAGCTATCTACTGGACTTGGGTCGCTGGCCCAAAATGGATTATTTTCTACTGCTTTTCAACCTGACTAATGTTAGTTTGTTTTGTTTTATTCCCTCTTACATTTTGGACCATTAACCACTGATTTTACCCATTTCAGCTAAAAATAATAACAATAATTAAGCAATACTACATGAGCGAGAGTGCTGTTTTTTGGAATAGTTGTTCAGCTATCAGGGAACATTCTCAGAACTAATGTTCTAGCAAGTTTTTTTCAAAGTTACAATCATTCTTTCAGTAATAGAATGTTCATTATAAGTTATCTGGTCTCGTAATAATGTAAAATCGTTCATGGACCTTTTTTTTTTTCCTGAAACATTTTGTTTAATGTTAAATGTTACTGATTGTATCAGAATGTTCAAAGAACATTCAAAAGTAACCTTCCCATAAGGTTTGCAAAATTATAGAACGGAATGGAACTTAACAGCGTGTATCACACAAATAACACCAGACAATGAACTGAGAAAACTGAAGGTCTTAAATGCAGAAGATAATGAACTCAATATGAAACAGGTGTGCTCTAATCAATCAGACGATGAATCACCATAACAAGCGGGAACACAGGAAACAAAGGGAAACAAACTGAAGGTCCTTGAACATGAAACCAAAACACAGATTGTCAAAAAATGTGACAATCATGGCAATGTTGTTCTAATTTTTCCCTTGTTTAGATTTAACTAAAACAAAGGAACACATTATCACAAATTGCCCATGATTTGAACATTAAGAAATAATGTTAAGAAATAACATCATAACATAATGGGAAAGTTAGCAAATGGTTCTTAGCTGGGTCTGTCTCTTTTTGCTGTTAGTGAAATCTTTTCCAAAGGTATCCACAGCAGAATTAACCCTTGCCTGTCCAAGCAACACACAGTAGTGGTGTTTATTGAATGAATCAGTGTTTTTGAATGAATCGGCTGAATAAATAATTAATGATTCACTCAAAGACTTTAGCTGTATCTCATTTCGTAGACTGCGTCCTCTGGAGGTCGCATTTGTCGGCTGCATACGTCACTGAGGCTGCTTCATTTCAGTAAACTGACCACTATACATTCAATAAGTCATTCAAGTCATTAAGAAATTACAACAATTTATGCTTCACTACACTGTGTAAAAAAAGAATGTGATTTTAATGATAAAATATTGTAAAAACGCTACAGAAAAAAAACTGTAAATAGGTTAA